>NC_083771.1:17783044-18040544 GCF_963514075.1 Conger conger
AGGCATAAAAAAACTCCCAAATGGAAAAACACCAGTAACCAGAGAGGGAGAGAGGGAGGGAAGAGAGAGAGAGAGAGAGAGAGAGAGAGAGAGAGAGAGAGAGAGAGAGAGAGAGAGAGAGAGAGAGAGAATATGCTAGTTGAGAGGGGGAGGGGTGGAAATGTGTCTCTGGCCTAGGTTTTTCACTGAGAGAAATGATGATGTCATCATAGAGTACTGCTCAGAGTGGCCTTGGCCACAGTTGGAGCACCAAACTTCTGCAGTTCCAGTCTCAGGTCTTCTGACGGCTTCATTCACCTGACAGTCACTTATTTTCATTAGGCACTGTGTCAGGCTGTGTTTTCTACATTTCTAAAAATGGTTTTACAAATGAAAAAAGGAAACATAGCCATCTATGCAGCATATTATCATTATCATATTATCAGGAGGGGCTAGTCCAGCACAATAGAAATCAAGCAACATGAAGGCCAGCAATAGCAAGGAGCAAACCTCTACAAGGAGTGAACCTGATGAAGAGACAGTGAAACACATCGTTTGCATCCTAACTGGCAACTGAACAATGAAAATGTCAGAAGGTCTTCTTCTTTATTGAGTGTGCGGTTCAAGTAATACCTTTCACATTGTTTGATGTTTTTACATGTATTGCACTATTGACTATGACTGAAAAGTGTAAATCAGTGCGCTAGAATATTTCTGCAATACGCAGATAAAAAGATTGTGGAAGTCTGGCATTATACAGAAAACTGTGGTTAATAGTGCCATGGCCACAAAAGCATAGTATTAAAGGACCCAGGAAGATACTTCTCAATGATATAACTTTGCCAGTAGACCTAATATGTTCATTAACGTGGGCAGAAAACGACTCACACTTATGAGAGTCTTCTGAGCTTGGTTGTAGCTGTAGGCAACTCTCAGTAACGGAAGTCACTTTCAATAAGTGACAGCCTTTTTAACTCCTTCAGACAGAAAACAGGTTTAAAATTAAATCTAATTTTCCTGGTTTAGAAAAGGCCTTGTTAAGTGATATATCTGATGTGTGCTACTTAGAAAAGCTCCGGTGGCGTGTGTGCGCGTATTTGGCAAGTGCATACTTTAACTTAGCCACGAAGTAGCTGTAGATTGCACAAGTAATGTTTAAGTCTATATACTCCACCGTGCTTACATTTATTTTTCAAGAGTTACTTTTAAAAATGAGTTTATTATTTATTTGATTAGCTGCCCCTACGCCAACCACCCAGGATACCATCGACCGAAAAACCCCATTCACTGCCTGCGCTATAATCATCCGCTAATCTCTTATGACTAAGAGGCTTTCTCAGATAGAAACAGGTGAGTCATCAAGTACCACTGCCCAATTAAGGTGACCATAACAATGAAAACAACAACGACAAGGAAGCCAACAAACACTGCCGACATTTTCCACTGTCGATATCCCCACTAAAAATATGCAGCTCTTAAAATATAACACACATATTTATGGAACTTTATGTCACATAGATATTTTTATATTCAAATAATAATAAATGCATTCTTTATTTTGATCTATGATTAATGTGTGATGTGTACATTTTATGTATTAATTAATTAGTTAAATGATGTGTAAATGCCAAATAAATCAATACAATATCGTTTATTAAATAAATAAATGAATAAATACATAAATAGATACATAAATAACCATCACCTATAGTTCCTTGTTAGTCTCCGTATACTTTCAGCCTGGGGTCGAAATTGAAGAGTTTTAAGAGAGTACAAATACATTGAGATCAGTGAAGATAAAATCAGTTGAGTAGTGGCGCATTTCCGAAGTAGCCTACTCGCATGCAGTTTAGCACGACCGCACTGGGGCTCGTCACAACTATAGCCTTCTTCGCCATGCAGACCTGAATAGCAATGTAATTGACTTACTACTTATATAGGCCTAATCAATACTTATGTGTACTCAATGTCAGTTTGCTGTTTAAATTGCTTGAATTCACTACATTTTCAAACACATAAGCTAAATCGTTAAACTATTTATATCCATAAATAAACGCAAGAAAACTTCCAGCTTACTTTAATAAATTGCGTTTTATATAGTTGCCTATATATGTTTCATCAAATGTTTTTCCCCCCCTGAAAACTGATTTTATCTCCTAGGCTACTATTGCCTTCCGACAGCGCCAACATCATAAAAAAACGAAAAAAAAAATAGATATGGAAGGTAGCCTACTTACCGTGCAGGACATCTTCTGGTGACTGGGAGCCGGAAAGTGACATTGCCGCTCCAATCAATAAAGCGCAGAGGGAAGCCGATACTCACAAACACGGGCTCACAGTTCTGCAATGGAAAACTTTCTGTCGCTTTCGATCTCTCGTCCCATTCAGTGTCTCGGCTGCTTATGCAGTACGTAAGCGCGTCAGTCAGCGGGAGCCGAATCCAAGCCCCTCCCCACTCTCCCACGTGCAGATGCTGGAGGTAAACATCGCTGTCAGTTAACCACAATAGCTTAAAATAGGCTTGTTTGCGTTCATCAATTTGTTTCAAATGACAGTGAGTACTAAATATAGTTCTTCATTTGTAAAAATAAAAAGATTTGTCGGCATAAAAAGATAACTCACACATACACGCACACATACGCCTACACATACACACACACACCTACACATTCACACACACAGGCTGCATATGACATTTGTTGACCATATTGTATTTATTTATTTATTTATTTATTCATTTTCTTATGTATTTACTTATTTGTGTGTTGCAGTGGGCGGTAGTTAAAGACAGAGCAACAATATGACAAGGCGTGTGGCACCTGAGTGACAGGTTGGAACAATAGAGGTAGAGTTAAGTTCAGTGGTTCAAACATCAAGATATACGTATAGCTATAGGGTTGAAACAAGTCGCATGATACTGTGATTGTTTTCCCAATCACGTAACCTCCCATCGGCTTTTAATAGGCTGGCTAATGCGCAGTAGGCTATAGCGCAGGTAATCTGCTCGCCGTGATCCAGTGTCTGGGTATCCTCTGCCAACAACATAGAATTGCGCAAGAATTACAGTCTGTTCTCCAGGAGTTTAAAGGGTTGTTGTGGCAACTTTTGGAGAAGGCTTATCTTCTGTAGGCTTAGTCAGGTGTCCGAGAAAATGTGGGACAGCTGGGGTGAGAGTGGGAGTTCTTATCTTGGGCAGACAAGAAGTTACGCGTATTAATAGTCTCATCTTGGATCATCCCTGTCAATTTTGCAGTTATGTGACACACTTATATGACTTTTTGACTTTTGTTAAAACAAAGAATGAATTAGCAAGGAGCAGGGAGGAATTGGGTGCGGGGTTATCTGGTTCAGAGGTAGCTGTGCTACCCACTGAACCAAAGGTGAAGTCACGTTCAATTCCTGCTTTGATTCGGTGGGGAGTAGTCCAGCGATCGGCTCAGTGCACTGGCGGTGCAGCTACCCCACACCCACAACACTTAATTTCCTGCCCGATCTACAAAATTGACAAATTAAAAGATAAAAAGGTGATTTTTTGTTGTTGTCTTTTTTAATGGAAGATGGTAGGCCTAATTGATGCAAGAGCATTGCAACAACAATTTGATTAGACATTTTAAAAGAAAATAGCCTAAAGAAAAATACATCTAATGATTACTTGGCTTAATATCTCAATGAATACAACCATGAATATGTAAGTAGCTAGGTTCAATGGAATGAGGCTTTTAAATAGGGAGGATCCTCTACTTTCTTGTACTTAAAACTAGCTGTGTTAGTCTGACAGTAACAGGCTTATAGCATTTACTTATTTCCCCAAATAGATGTTATTGAAAAAAAATTGTTACATCATTATTATTTTTTGGTGGGGTTAGATACTGTTGCCAGCCAGCTAGTGAACTACTACTTAACTAGTATAGCAGCAAGTTCTCCGCAATTCACCTCATCAGTTTTATTCCTGAACGAAATGCTGTGGCAAGGACGTACAATGTTTTGCTCCATCGTCGCACGCCTAGCGATCTAACTACATGTTACCCTTTTTCTTCCATAGACTGCGGTTGGGCTGTGCTTATGACACCTTTTTCCCCCGGAACAGTAGAAGAGAAGTGTTTCCGGTGTCAGGGTCAAAATTAAATTCACCGTTAGCAATAACTAGGCTAAGGATACGGGTAGCTAATTGACATAGAAACAGAAGCATGGCGGCGGCACTCAGAAGGAGCCTTGTTACAGTAGCAAAGGTGAGTCGCGACGGACTCGGCTGAAGTGGTGGAGGTATCATCGGTGGCTAATGTCATGGGAGTAGTAACCTAGTGATGTTAACAGCGTCTCTTACAGCGCGATACACTTTGATAGATGTGTTGCTAGTCAGCCAGTTCGCTATCGTCAGTCTTAGCTTGCTAGCTAGCCTTCCCGACATCGAAGTCATTTAACTTGCTTAATTCCATGGATAACAGATAACCTAACGTTAATGCACTTGTGATTTACGCAAGCTAAATACCACAAATGTTTTCTGATAACGCAAACTGATTGTATGACATTGATTATTTCCTAATTCGTATAATTATCAACGTAGCTACGATTGTCAGTCAAGGTTGGGCGTTTGACAGTGATGACTGACAAGTTGTGAGCAATGATCATTTAAGAGGTGTCTTGTGTTCCATACGTGAGACATGTGAGAAATGTGACCAGTGCGTCTTAAGAAGATGAATTGTTGAGACACTGACGCCCTAAGCTTCCGCGAACCCTGTCGCAGTGCATTTCACCTCTGACCTGTAGAAATGCTTGACAGCCTATATAGTTTTGTTTTTCTATGTCACAGAAATATTCTCTCACATTTCCCAAATGACTGAACTCTGTTTTGAGGATGGGTATAAATGATTATACTAGCTCAATATTTGAAAAATAAATAAATAAATAATAATAATAATAATAATAATAATAATACTAATAGTGGATGGTATTTATAGTGCACATTCAAGAATATTTTACCAAACCATACCCAAGGTGTAGACCCCAACTGGGTTGTGTCTGACAGCCAGAACCCTCGCCATATGAGCTTTGGCAGAATAAGGTATTGAGCCAGTAATGCCTGAATTGTGGATTGTATCTATTTGTACAGTGCCATTATATTATGTAATGCAAATCTGGATCCAGGCACATTCCTGTATTTAGCATGCACTTACATACTGTCCTTTCTCTCCATTCCTTTCAGGGTCTTAACGGCCCCTGGCTCCATCATCTGCGCTCCCGACCCCTCAGTGTGGGGGCCTGTTTGCGGGCCCCAGAGGCCCCCCCAGCCCGTGCCGACAGCACTTTCAAGGTCACCATGGTACCAGGAGATGGGGTGGGGCCTGAGCTCATGACGGCTGTGAAGGATGTCTTCAAGGTGACACTTTATTTTAATTTTTTATTTTTTTTTGAGCTAGTGTAGTTTTCCTTCTGTCTCCACGTCCATGTTTGCTTTTGTATGTTCGGCTTTTCCTGCTGTACTTAAAAAATGTCTTTCCTCGCTGTTCTGAGGGATTCCAGCTCATTGCTTGTTCTGCCACAGATTCTATAGAGCCACGAGATGCTTAACTAGCTCAGGAAAGGGGCGTGGCCTGGTTTGTTAGGGGGCAATGGATGTTCTGCTCTGTAGTACTGCATCTGGGTTCTCCTCTCTCTAACTGGAACCTCCAGTCGTTAAGAATGTGAGAGGGAGCTTGGGAGATTATGATGAAAATGTGGTGCTGAGCTGAGTGCATGTCCTATGGTACCACACTTAAGGCTGTTATTCCCCCTTCAGGCAGGTGATGTGCCAGTGGAGTTTGAGGAGTTCCACCTGAGTGAGGTGCAGAACATGGCCAGTGAGGAGAAGCTGGAGGAGGTGCTCACCTCCATGAAGACCAACAGGGTGGCCATGAAAGGTGCGGTATTATTTTATGAGTTTGTGCCTCACCCAAGAAGGGTAGTCCTGTTTCCGTGGCTAGGCTGACTTGTCTCAGCTTTTTTTTATTTTGATCTATTGTGCTATTATAAATTTTATTCCCCCCTCCCTGTGCAGGCAAGATCCACACCCCGATGGAGTACAAGGGAGAGTTGGCCTCCTACGAGATGAGACTGAGGTGAGTCCTGTCTCTGTCACACAGGGACCCAGATCTTGTGTATCACGGGGCCAGACATTGCTTCAGCTTTTAACTCTATAAGCTGTGAGGTCACAGACATGTGACTGGGTTGTCCTTGGCTGAACATTCTTATGCTGATGTTGGTATTTAAAGGCACTGGAGTTTTTTAGAGCACTCTCTTAAAATTTAGTGCAAAAAAATAAAAATAAAAAAACCTGCTCTTTGAAGCGTTAAGCATGTGCCTTTCATCTCACCTGAGCTCTGGCCTGCCAAATTGAATGAATTGCCTGATTGAATTAAATGATTTGCATGGGATTTGTCCAATCTTGAGCTAGTGTGCATAAATAGACTTCTAAAAACTTGGACTGCTTGCAAGTATATAGTGTGTGTATAGAGTGCCACCTACTGCTCATAGAAGTAACAACAGGATTCCCACATCCGGTGAAAGACTTTATTTGCTTACATGCTTGGTGCCGTTTTACCGTAATTTCACCATAAAAATATTATTTTTAAGTCCTGGATTCATCTGAAATACATATCTGGAAATCCTATAACAATAAATGTTTTAGCCAGGCTTGTGTACCCAACCTTACCCTACATTTATTCCGTGCGTGCACTTGTGTGTGTGTGTGTGTGCGCACGTGTGTGTGTGTGTGTGTGCGTGTGTCTGTGTCTGTGTGTGTGCCCATGTCTGCTTTCGTGTGAGAGTGTGAGTGTGTGCCCATGTCTGCTTTCGTTTGTGTGAGTGTGTGAGTGTGTGAGTGTGTGAGTGTGTGAGTGTGTGAGTGTGTGAGTGTGTGAGTGTGTGAGCACATGCTCGTATCCATGTCCCTGTGTGCGAGTGCACACTCCGCATGTTTAGGCTGCTCACTTTTTGTGTCTGAAGTTTGTATGGGTGGTTGTGTTCCCAGGAGGAAGCTGGACCTGTTTGCGAACGTGGTCCATGTGAACAGCCTGCCCGGTTACAGCACCCGCCACAACAACCTGGACCTGGTCATCATCCGCGAGCAGACCGAGGGGGAGTACAGCTCCCTGGAGCATGAGGTACACCCGTCTGGGCCCAGCAGGACCAAAACACAGAGACAGTATGCCCCGAACACAGGGCCCAGCAGGACCAAAACACAGAGACAGTATGCCTGGAACACAGGGCCCAGCAGGACCAAAACACAGAGACAGTATGCCTGGAACACAGGGCCCAGTGAGACCAAAACACAGAGAGAGTATGCCTGGAACACAGGGCCCAGTGAGACCAAAACACAGAGACAGTATGCCTGGAACACAGGGCCCAGTGAGACCAAAACACAGAGACAGTATGCCTGGAACACAGGGCCCAGTGAGACCAAAACACAGAGACAGTATGCCTGGAACACAGGGCCCAGTGAGACCAAAACACAGAGACAGTATGCCTGGAACACAGGGCCCAGTGAGACCAAAACACAGAGACAGTATGCCTGGAACACAGGGCCCAGTGAGACCAAAACACAGAGACAGTATGCCTGGAACACAGGGCCCAGTGAGACCAAAACACAGAGACAGTATGCCTGGAACACAGGGCCCAGTGAGACCAAAACACAGAGACAGTATGCCTGGAACACGGGGCCCAGTGAGACCAAAACACAGAGACAGTATGCCTGGAACACAGGGCCCAGTGAGACCAAAACACAGAGACAGTATGCCTGGAACACAGGGCCCTGCAGGACCAAAACACAGAGACAGTATGCCCGGAACACAGTGCCCAATCAATGACTTAAATGAAACACAGGTTCTGAGAACAACCCGAAAACCAGCAGACACTGTGGCCCTCCAGGACTGGAGTTTGACACCTGTGGCCTAGTGGGACCAAAATATAGGGTTATGCAGGGCCAAAATACAGGGCCCCAACATCCAGCTATAGTTAAAAGTGTAAAAAAAAAAAAAAAAAAGATAAGATTTATTACCAAGCGCACTAATAGAATTAAAAAATAAAGTTAAAGATTTCCTTACTGTTATCTCTCTCGCTTGTTTCACTCTTTTCATCTCTGAAGAGTGTGACGGGCGTCATCGAGTGCCTGAAGATCATCACACGCGAGAAGTCCCGCCGCATCGCCAAGTTCGCCTTCGACTACGCCACCAAGAAGGGGCGCAGCAAGGTCACCGCCGTGCACAAGGCCAACATCATGTGAGTCCTGCGGAGCTCTGGCTGTGTGACTGCCTGTCGTCCACCAGAGTGACGGTCAAAGCATTCAACAGTCATTTCAATATTTAACCCAATGAGCAATTTGTCTGTTTGATATGGCCCGGTTTCATATTAAAGACCCCTCTGTATGAGCTCTTATCCCCCCATCACCTCAGTTTCTGTCCCCCTTCTCGCTACAGGAAGCTGGGAGATGGTCTGTTCCTGCAGTGCTGTAAAGAGGTAGCGGAACTCTACCCCAAGATCAAGTACGAGAACATTATCATCGACAACTGCTGCATGCAGGTACCCCCCCCCCACCCCACCATGCTGAGGGCATCAGCCGCATATGCCCCACAGCTACCCTGATGCTAGGCGAGCTAGCGGTTATGTGCCTCAAAGCATTAAAGTTGTACCTTTGTCCCTGGGCGGAGCAATACTGAAAAGTCCCTGACAGTCGTACTTTTATACGTACATTCGTAACTGAAATGTGCTGAAGTCCATAGCGGTGTGAATGTGATCTGAGTCCGGAGAGGAGAAGGTTGCAGCTGACGCACAGCTCTGCCCCTTAGTTGGTGCAGAACCCGTACCAGTTTGACGTGCTGGTGATGCCCAACCTGTACGGCAACATCATCGACAATCTGGCAGCCGGGCTGGTGGGCGGGGCCGGCGTGGTGCCCGGGGAGAGCTACAGCGCCGAATACGCCGTCTTCGAGACGGTGAGCTTCTCCCTCCCTCCTCATAGGCTTGTGTTGGGTTAGGGATGGGTATGTGTTGGGTTAGGGTTGGGTATATGTAGGGTTGGGGTTGGGTATGTGTTGGGTTAGGGTTGGGTATATGTAGGGTTAGGGTTGGGTATGTGTTGGGTTAGGGTTGGGTATGTGTAGGGTTGGGGTTGGGTATGTGTTGGGTTAGGTTGGTTTAGGGTTGGGTATATGTAGGGTTAGGGTTGGGTATATGTAGGGTTGGGGTTGGGTATATGTAGGGTTAGGGTTGGGTATATGTAGGGTTGGGGTTGGGCATGTGTTGGGTTAGGTATATGAAGTTTGGGTTAGGTACAGAGTTTAGTGTAAACGCTCTGTGTGTTGTAGGGAGCGAGGCACCCATTCGCTCAGGCTGTTGGCCGGAACATTGCCAACCCCACCGCCATGCTGCTGAGTGCTGCCAACATGCTGAAACACCTCAAGTATGTATCCTAGCAGCAGTACGCCCAATCACACACCCTCTCAAACAGCACATACACTCACCTTATACACACACAAAATGCTGCTCAAGTACGTATCCTAGCAACAACTCACACCCACTCACACACGTACACCATATAATGCATGAATACATTGATTGGTCAATTGGTTGTGGGTACTGGGCTGTTTGTGTATTGGGCTGTGTTTGTATTGGGTTGCGTTTGTGTATTGGGTTGTGTTTGTATGGGCTGTTTGTGTATTGGGTTGTGTTTGTATTGGGCTGTTTATGTATTGGGTTGTATTTGTATTGGGCTGTTTGTGTATTGGGTTGTGTTTGTATTGGGTTGTGTTTGTATTGAGCTGTGTTTGTATAGGCTGTGATGCAGTGATTCTCTGTTGCAGTCTGGAGTACCATTCCCACATGGTGAATGACGCTGTGAAGAGGGTAATCAAACAGGGCAAGGTAAGGCCGTCTGTCTGTCGCTGATGACCACTGATTCTGCGTGTGTGTGTGTGTGCGCGCGCGTGTGCTATGCGTGTGCTATGCGTGTGCTATGTGTGTGTGTGTGTGTGTATGCATGCAAGCTCAGAGCTGTGGTAGTTCTGAGCATGGATGTTCAGGTGTATGTATGTGTGTGTATGCACCTGTATGTACTTTCAAGGGTTGGCTCTAATCGAGTTTCTCGCACTCTGTTCAGAACATGTGAATGTCTGGTTGTGGAAGACGGATGCAGTTGGTCTTCTTAAAATTACCCGCCTCTATGAGTCACGTCTGAAGTGGTCCTCCCTCCTGTCCCCTCCCCACCCTGTGTGTGTGTGTATCCCTCTCCCGTATGTGTGTGTGTGTGTGTGTGTGTGTGTGTGTGTGTCCTCCCCTCACCCTCCCATGTATGTGTGTCCCAGGTGCGGACAAGAGACCTGGGGGGGTACTGCACCACGGGGGATTTTGTGCGTGCAGTCATTGACAGCCTGCGGCCCGTATACTGAGGAATCTGCCCCACCCTGGCAACCCCTCGCCTCCTACCAGGACCTTAATCCCCCACACTCAATCCCCCTTTTGTCCGCCTCGTACTGGCAACCCTCAGTCACTGCCCACAGCCCTGTGTGGAGACCGCTCCTGGTCTTCCCCATGACGCGCACACACACACACACACACACGTGCACACACATGCACACATACATACGCACCCATACGTGTGCGCGCACACACATACACACATGCCCACGCATGCAAGTATTTCTGCCTCCTCTCTGTGTCTCTCCCTTCATCTACCTCAGTTCAGGAAACTTAAATTAAAATATGAGGTTTCTTCAGGAATAGAATTTGAATGAATTCTCTGAATTTAATTCCTGGAAATAGAACTGTCACCCAACCCTGCCTCCCTCTTTCTGTGTCAGTATTGTTTGTCGCCTGACTGCTTTAACCCAGTCACATGACCTCTACTCAACATGGCAGCATGTGCTCTCTGTTTCTCTCCTCGAGACTGAACCTGCTTCCCCTCTCTGTCCGTCTGTCCGTCTCTGGGGCAACACTTAACGTTTCTTAGGTGGCTTTCCAACCTACCGCAGGCGTTGGGTTATCTGACCGTCCGCAAGCGTCAGGTTATCTAACCAATCGCAAGCGTTCGGTTATCAAACCGACCGCAAACTTGTGTTTTCTAACCAATCGCAAGTGTTGGGTTATCTACCTAACTGGAAACATGCTTATCTAACCAACTGCAAGTGTTGGGTTATCTTACCAACCGCAGGCATTGGGTTTTGTGCGGCAGCGCCTGGGTTTTCTGAGTCTTAATTAAAACCACGGTGACCTCTGACCCTCTGTGCGGTCATTCACGGTTCTCAGTCCCGCACAGTCACCATCGTCAGCTTCCACTTCTGAAGTGAGGTGGGAGCTGGGCAGCTGCACACACACACACACACACACACACACACACACACACATACACACAAACGGGGCTTATATTTCACGATGAGTGTGTGTGTGTGTGTGTGTGTGTGTGTGTGGTGACAGACCGTCTGTATGAAACTCTGAAGATATACTGAGGATTTCTTCCTTTCTAACAGTTACATTCTCACATGCCAGGATTTTCTGCGAAAACAAACGCACTGCTAGATTTGTAGGACACTGGTTTAGGGTCTGCTGCTCTTATGCAAATTCTGTTAACCCTTTGGACCATGTCAGGCCTTACAGGAGTGTGCACACTTGGCACGCCAGGGTGTCCCTACCGGACCTGTTTCAGCGCACAGAAAATGGCAACACTGGTGGAAAAATGAAACGCTGTTTACCTGTAGGGCGGGGTCATACCCAGTGCCTTCCAACCCACACCCCTCACTACACTACTGTTACTTTTCTACTGCTAAAGTTTGTTTCCACTGTAGTGAAAATGGTTGTTATACTAATGAGCAGTTCAGGAGAATGAGAATCTGCAAAATGAACAATTTCTGTTCATAACTGTATTTTTGTGGGATTTTCACCAGTTAGGCGGGCCAGAGTGTGTCCAGTCTGACCATGCATCAGTGGCTAGCACACAGGGCTGCTACTCTAGACGCACACACGTCCTGGCAGTGAAAGCAGTGCAAGGTTTATCTCTAAGGCACGTATCACAGTTTTGGCGTAAGGGCATATCAGGTGAAACAGCCTGACCCCTTAAAGTGCAGGCTTGGCTTCACTGCCGGGGCAGTTTATTTTACATTGTAGTAGTTATTACATGAATGAATAACACATCTGTTTATATGTGATGTATCCGGTCTGACTGATCTTTTGTCTGTTTTTTTTTTTTCTCACTATTTTATTTTGAATTGCATTTTTCTTTTTGTAATGCTTACTTACTAGCTTTGATTATTAACGGCTTAAAAATACATTTTCATGAAATGGAATCATGAAATGAGAAGACTATCAAAAGAAAAAAACAAAAACATTGAACAGTCCAGCTCATGCTAGCATGTATATCCTCAGAGTGAATGTAATTATGGTTTTGCAATGCGGTATCCACAGCAAGGATGTTGTTTGTTTATTATTTAAGTCCCGTGTACGCATCAGTCCTTTGGAGTTCATGCTTATGCACACAAACAATCCCAAATGGTCCAGAAACTTCCAGAACGAATGTTTGGGATGTTTGGAATGTTTTAAAATGCTGTATCCATGTTGCTTTAAATATGTGTTTTGATTGTAGAAAAAAATCAGTTGAACCAACAGGATTGTGTATGTTTTTAAATACAAAAATGCAGAGCCTCCTTGCATGGGTAGTGTTCATGTAAGTGAGAAGGTTGAGCATGTCTGTGAGAGCTAGTCAAAGCTTGATCCTGGCAGAAGTCTCATGTTTTCCCACTAGGCTGTTGTGAGCCTGATTCATTTTGTACTTTCAAAACTCATGTTAAATTAAAGAGATGTGCCTAACAGGACTGTTTCTGGTTTGTTGGGGTGAAGAAAGTCGGGAGGAAGTTGGGAGTGTGTGTCTGTGTGTCTGTGTGTCTGTGTGTCTGTGTGTCTGTGTGTCTGTGTGTCTGTGTGTCTGTGTGTCTGTGTGTCTGTGTGTCTGTGTGTCTGTGTGTCTGTGTGTGTGTGTACGCAGCAGGTGTGCCACTCCTGTGTGTAACACGCTCCCCCCCCCACCCCTCTGTCCATGGCAGGTGCGTACGGCAGACCTGGGGGGCTATGCGACCAGCGATGAGTTCACCCGAGCCGTCATCAGCAACCTGGCCATCTGACCGCAACACACACACCAGACAGGCCTATTCACCCCCAAAACTGGGCCTGGCCCGCAGTCCACACACACACACACACACACACAGTGTCTGCTCCGGTCCTGCAACCTTTTAAATAGCTTTTAAATATTGCCAGTTGCCACTGGAGACTGGTCAAATAATGTCATTCATTCTAGTGGAGGCTTCATTCATGATGTTTTTCTTAAGGAAGCATGTTTTCGCTGGGTTGCAGACTGAGCTTATGGTTTTCTCATATGTTTGTGAAGCTGGTTAGATTAGAGGCAGCTATTAGTTTACTGGATATAAAGCACAACATTTTGCATTACATGCAGGAACCATAATGCTATGAAGCCAATGCTGTGTCAAGTGACATACAGAAAGAGTCTGCGTTTTGACCAATGACCTTCCTGAACCCATGAAAAAAGCCCAAAGGATCCCCCATTCGCAGTGGATGCATGATTGTAGCTTGATTTGAATCTCACCAGCCATCACTTTTCAAGCTTTAAACTGGTTTATACTGGGAACAAGGTGAAAATGTTACATTTGAAAGGTAATGTGTTAATTACTTACATACATAATAGCTTGGAATAGATGGACACTTGTGGATTTAAAATTAATTCACCCCCCCCCCCCAGGAAGTTTGTTTATGTCATCCCCCAACCCTCTTGCTTCTGTGTGGGGTACTTGCTGAATTCTGAATCGCTTAATGTTTTAGTGGCTCAACGTTGTTTCAATGCAATATCCTTAAAAGTTGAAAGAATACATGTATATTTATTCTTATTTATTCTACAGATACATTCTATTGTTCTGTGTATTCATGAACAGAAATAAAAGGTTTTAAATTCCTGGGTGTCGAAGCATGCTTTCTCTGAGAGTCTGCAGACCACCACTGCAGAAATGTGGAAGGCTAGCTCAAATGCTGCCGACTAATCAGAGCTTTACCAAAAGAACCCAGTTTCATAATCAGGAACTTAGAGATGCCTGGGTCACGTTCAAGTAGCCTAGTAGAAAATTGTACGACTGGCGTAACCAGTAAGATTCTCATGATATCGCTTTATGATGTGCTCCAAACCTACAGTTATCTCTCAGCTATGTTTGCTGAGGTAATTATTCCCTACTAATTTATATTATATATCACATTTAATGTCTGATTCAACAAATTTAAAAAAATGGGTCAATAATAGAATTATGTTAAGTGACTGTTTACTAGAAAATTGTGAACCTAGGACAATTGAAATAAAGAGGGACAATTTGTGTAGGTTCAACTGGGCAGTAAATGTGCTTGTGTAACTGGGGACACTCACCAACACGCCAACCCTTGAGTTGAAGTTTGGGTTTGCTTCCCTATATCTATGACGAGAAAATCAAAACCAGACCGATCCCGTGGTTCCACAGAAAACGAGTCCTCATGTTTCATTGGTCGGTGGATTTACTAATGATGGTACAAGCCTCTAAGCGGCGCTTCGGGAAAAAACACTCCTCGGAGACCCTGTATCGTTCGTGACATCACTAGGTTCTTCTGCAAGCCCAAGCTGGCAGAGATGAATGACTGGACAGAGAGACTGCCCACCAGGAGGGCAGATGTGCCACCAGTTCCAGGACTCCAGGACCGGCTTGGACGGAGAACATGGCCGGATGAGGAGCTCCAGGAGGGGTGTGACCGCTCTAGCCCAGTGAGTGAACTGGCTAGGCTAACGAGAGAACCTCTAGGGTTCCTAGTACCGAAGCTGCAACCACAGACTGCCGATCACGACATCAAGCACTTTTAAACACATTTGAGAGGGTTTGCGAAAGTTTGTCCCTGGTTCCGGGACGACTGGGCAATTAGCTTAGTCCAGCTCTTGAGAGCGAAAGCTCAAAGTACTTATCTCAGCATGGACATGGGCGACACCGAAAACTACGACAAAGTCAATGATGCCATTCTAGTCAAATACGAAATGGCCACAGACGCCTACCGCTGAATATTCCATTCCTTGGACATTCTGGAGGGTGAAGCACCATGGGAGCTTAATGTGTACCTCAACAAGCTGTTTGCCAAATGGGTCAAACCAAACAAACCACCCCAAGACTGCAGAGGAAGCCACACGCCTTGCTGAGGTCTTTGGGCTCATTCCAATCCCTTAATTTTCTCCTTTTCTTTTCTAGCCCACCCATTGGGAGAGGCTAGGAAAAGATGAAAGAAAAATAAGTAAAGACAGGGAAATCGAGAACGTGAATTCAGCTAATGGAGTGCCCTTGCTCCTTCAAACGTTATTTTGAAGCCATGTCAGTTACAGATGTGGTAGATGAAAAATATTTTTTAATCAACCCTAAAACTAACCGGAAACAAGTGCAGAGAAGTGAGAATTGGTGGGGTTTTTTGTACCAGTTAAAAGCCTTGCAGCAGCATTTTGCACTAGCTGCAGGCGGAGGAGGGATATCTGGCGTAGACCAAAGTGCGGGGAATTACAGTAATCAAGGAGAGATGATATAATACATGAATAGCTATTTCCAAGTTGTTAAAACGAAAGAAAGGGCTTGGCTTTGGCTGGAAGTTGAAAAAAGCTGGTTTTAATGACAGAATTGATATGTTTGTCAAATGTGAGGGCAGAATCAAAAATGACACCCAGGTTTTTGGCATGGGGTCAGGCAGAGTGGGATGGAGGGCCAAGGTCAATGGAGCACATTGTGAAGATAGGGGTATTACCACATTCTGCTGTTTTTGGACACTCTGTCCCAATGTCTCTGAGAAAACCCCAGCTGGGTTCTCATACTTGGCTGGATTAAAGGCCAGATAAATCTTGAAAAGGAGGGACCGGGGCCCTGCACACAGCACAATGCATGGACAAGGTGAGAGGAGAAGCGGCCATTTTATGTCTCAGCTGGGTCAACAGGAACTGAAGAGAGCAGTCTGCGAGCAACAGGTGAGGCTGAAAGGGCATTGAAGTTCATTTATTAACTGATAAATTAATATACTTACACCGATGTACACATGTACACCTACGCTGGATCATGAGCAGGAGTGTGTGTTTTAGCTACACATTCAAAGAACAAAATAAGAGACCACAGTCTTGTCAGAAGCATATATACTAATGTATTACATGAAATAGTCCAAAAGCAGTCCGATTAGATTACACCTTTAGATTAGAGGCTAACTTTTAAAGGAATGGCATTGGAAACACTGAATACAGTCTGTCCAAGTTCAAGTATCAAGTCTTACAGGGCAAGTCCAAGGTTTGAGTAGTTGTGATTATTGCAATGTAAAAAATAGTGGTCTTGAAATCAGTGAGGTACACTAACAAAATGTATTAATTTATCTGAACTGGTCAACCTGCTGAACCATGTAGAGCTCGGAGCTGGTCTGAACTGGTCAACCAGCGACCAGCTATTTCATGACCTAGCTTGAGCTGTTTTTTTTTTCAGCAGGGATGCCTTCTTCTGCAGTTAATGTTAACTTGTAGACCTAGTGTCGGACCATGAAATTGCTTTTTGAATTCCTTTCGAACATTAGCCAGAGCAAATATTAAAAAAGGCACCCTGCTGTAAAATCCAGCTATGCCAGTTTGAAAATTCAGCTGGTCAAGCTGGACATAAGTTGGTCTAGTTGGGTATAAGCTGGTCAACCAGCTACCAGCTGTATAAAAAAAATAACTTGAGCTGGTCTGTACTGGTTAACCAGCTAAACCATGTCCAACTGGGAGCTGATCTGAACTGATCAACCAACTACCAGCTGTTTCAAAACCTAGCTTCAGAAGTCTTTTTTCAGCAAGGCAGTTTTCAAAAACACTACAAGACAAGGAAACTGAATTGTGTAGTTTTGATACATTTAATTATAATGAATTAATGACAAGTAAGAAAAGAAAGTAACGTGATGTTAATGGAATTTAGCAATCTTAGTCTTCCATAACTGGTATTTGCTATTTGTTATTTTAGCTGATAGCTAGCTCATGTACACTACGGTGGTAACCTTTTTACCAAACGTTTATTGAAGGCTAACTTACCATATGGGCGCAGACACAAATTTTATTAGATTGTGTAAACAAACTGAACTAAGCCAACACATGGCTCACTGCTCATGTTAGTTAACATGTCTTATTTATATTTTATATCATTGAAGCAGAGATACAGTGTATTTTACAATGACGTTGGTAGATAAACATGATTGGTAGATTTATATAGGTACTTTAGTTAGCTGTCGTTTGTCCAGCTTCTGAAGAAATTATTGAAAGCGTTAGATGGCTAAGTAATATCAGTCTGGAGAATCTAAACACTAAGCTGGAAGGGTGGGTTTTTAGATGTCTAATAAAGTTTGATGGAGTACATCCTCTATCCGAGATCTCAGTCCAACACAAATGTTCATCTGTTGTTTGGTAAGTTTTATATCCAAAAGGAATCATTCCGGGTATATATTCGGTGGACATTCAGGCTCAAAATGATGAGAGCAGCAACGCACGGACACGCCATGGTTAACTTCAGTGAAATAGCAACGCTCAAACAACGTTAACAACGCTCAAACAACGTTAACAACGCTCAAACTGCTTTGTGATTAACTAGGAAAAGAATAGCCCAGCGAAAGAATATCACAAACATATAGCTAGTTTAGTTTTTTCACTTTTATTAACAAATACAAATCACAAATAAACCTAAAGTAAATTCCGTCAGGTCGCAAGTAGCTACATTTCTTTAGCGACTCAAGTGCGACTTGAGTCCAAGTAGCGGACTCGAGTCTCCAACTCTGGCTAATAAGGTTAATATCATACAAATATGAAACCAATGTATTTTGTTTTACCATGCACCATAGGGACAGCAAATTGGCCAAAATTATGATGTTGGCTGCTGTTCATCCATTACTCTCCTCCTGCCAGTGAGAGCTATGACTCCCCAACTCTACCTGTGCCTCCTGGTCCTGGGACACCTGGGCGTGGTGCTCTCTTGTCGGGTGGGGACGCTGGAGGAATGCCAGGCAGCCCCGTTCGTCCCCGGGCACAACCTGGCGGGAGAGGGCTTTGACGTCGTGAAAGTCCAGCACAAAGGTGCGTACGTGATCGACCTCCAGACCTTCCTGGACTCGAGCGACTTGTGCACCCTCTGTGAGAACACACTTCACAGCGACGAGCTCCAGAAACTGCCGCTGTCCGTGCTGGACTGGCGCTCCTTCACCAACTGCAGGCAGGAGCTGTCCAGCGCTCTGCTCGCAACCGTCACCTCCGTGGCCGACAGTGCGACCGACCTCATCGAGAACGACTGGACCGTGGGCCTGGGCCTCGGGGACATCGCCGATCTAACCATTGGTGGTAGCCACTCCACCGCGGTCGAGTTCGCCACTGAGGCCTCTGCGAGCGACAAGTCCGTCTTCACTTCTCACCAGCTCAGCTGTAGCCACTACAGGTGGGTCAAGCCGCCAAAATAAGAGTCTGTTAAAGAAATGAGCAGAACCAATTTCTGGCTGATTCAACTGGTTATTTTTACCCTTCCACCAGACACCATAAATCATTATTCTAACTCCCCCCATTTTTTCATTACCCTGAACAAGAAGTTCTTAGTAAGGCTTCTTTGTGAATAGGTCTGTATTACAGGTACAGTGCAATCCGTATGCACTTGGACAGTTTCTGTTCCTTAGTCCAGCACATTGGATTTCAAATTAAACAATGAATGTGAGGTTGAAGTACAAACTGCCCCCTGTAATTTGAGGGTGTAATGGCATATTTTCAAATTTGTCCATAAAATAGTTAGACGTAATATCGAGCTTCTTTGACTGGCTTTGCAATGATTTAATTGTACCTTTATGGATGAAGATGCGATGGTTGGGGGTAGAGAGGGAAGCAGGGCAGGCAGGAGGTGATGCAGGCAAGGCAGGTGAGTTGACAGGTGAGTAAGCAGGTGGATGAGAGCAAACAAAGGAAACTCCAATAGATTCCAATGATTCAACAAATGGTTAGTAGAAAGTGGTTAAATAAGTAGATCCAAATGATTTCGAAATTACAAATAGTCTGAAGTCGAAAATGTGACAGGTAAGTATTCAAAAAAGGGTGAAATAGTCTTCAATAGCCGTGAAGAACTGTGTGCTCTTACGTCTTCCTAATTCCTTTGTTCTCAGTGTTCTAAAAATCAAAAGTGAGTGTCGGCCATCTTAAAGCTCAAGGCCTTCTCATAATAACAAAAATAAGAGTTCTTTCAAAATAAAAGATCCTAAATTGAAACCAAGTTATCTGTGCTCCCGTAGCACGCATTCAACTCATTAAAATGGAAAATGGCTCCTACAGAGGGTATTTACATCCATTTTGGGTGATGCGTGTAGGAATCACATCCCTTTTTTATACAAACATTTTAGGGGACCAAAAGTAATTGGATGGTTGCTTCTCAGCTGCTTCTGAATAGTCATGTGTATTCAATCACTTCATTAGTGCAGGTATAAGAAGGTATAAGCTTTCAGTATCTAGCCTTGAGACTTTTGATTCTCTTTGAAGTCTGTTATTGCCGTTTGTCAACTTGAGGCCCAGATTTGTGCAAAAAAACTGTCAGAGACATCGGCTTTCCAAAATAAACTGTTTGGAACATCATTAAGAAGAAAGAGAGCACTGGTGTATATTTGGGATCATTGCCTTGCTGTGGGATGAAGCACCATCCAATGAGTGTGGAGGTATTTCTGAACTTGAGCAGCTAATATGCTTCTGTACTCTTCAGGATTCATTCTGCTTCAGTTACGTTGTCATCAAGTGCATGGGAGCCAGCACCTGTGGCAGCCCTGCACGCCATAAACCCCCACATCCATCTATCACAGGTGAAGAGGGAGCTTTGGATCTTGATCAGTTCCTTTTGACCTTTTCTCTTGCCATCACCTTCATTATAGTGAGAATTCAGATATCAACTGTAGAGGTCTTCCTTGACCTATGAGCCCCTTCGCAATTACTAAGCTCACCAGTGCTCTCTTCCTTTATAATTATATTATTTATTTTTTCTTATAATACCTTCCTTGACCGTCTTTGCCATGACGTTGGTCCTCATGTTTGGCAATGCCAATAACAGACTCCAAAGGCAATCATAAGCAAAGAGAATCAAAACTCCATACCGAAAGTTTTCTTATGCCTGCACTAAGGAACCAATTAAATACACCGGTCTAATAAGAAACAGGTCCCCTAAAATGCAAGGCTATGTATAAAACGGGATTCAATTCCTATAAATATCACCTGATATGGACGTAAATACCCTGAAATTAATGAGGATATTTGTTTCTTCTGACTTGTAGCTACCGTGTCTCAGGAAACCCACCTCTCAGCGCAGAGTTCCAACAGCAGCTGCACTCTCTCCCACAGGAGTACGACCCAAACACCCGCCACCTGTACAAGCGATTCATCAACACCTACGGAACACACTACATCCAGCAGGTGCAACTGGGCGGTCGTCTGATGAGGCTCACCTCCATCCGCACCTGCCTGGCATCTGTCAACAGCCACTCAGCCACCAAGGTGAAGGACTGCCTGAACATGGGCCTCTCTGTGGGGCTGGGCTATCTGGAACCTTCCGCCACCACCAGCCAGTGCAGGACTCTGCTGGAGAACCAGGACAGCCAGACGGGCTCTCAGCTGTCATACCTTAACCATGTCACCGAGATCCTGGGGGGACACAAGTGGCTGGGAGAGGTGTCCCTGTTCAAGAACGACTCTGTTGCCTTCCGAAAATGGCTGACCAGCCTCAAGGACGTACCAGACATCGTGTCGTACTCCCTGTTCCCCCTACATGAGCTGATTCCCGACCCTGTCGTCAGGGGGAACGTGAAGTCCGCGGTCAACCAATACCTGAAGGAGAACGGCATCCGAAAAGACGGTCCTCCCAAACAGTGTTTTGGGCAGCCCAACCTTTCTGCTGACTGCTGCCCCCAAAACCCAATGAGAGGCCGGCTCCGGGTGACCGTGATCAGGGCCTGGGGGCTGGACGGGGACCCCGTTGGGAAGCCAGAACCCTATGTGAAGTTCTGGTATGGACCCCACTTCTACCAGACCCACTGGATCAAATCGGAGGACAACCCCATCTGGAACCTGGTCTATGATCTGGGCCACGTGGAGGCCTTCCACGAGCTGAAGATGGAAGTGTGGGACAAGGATGTGTCTTACGACGACCGCCTTGGCACCTGCCGTACACGACTGCAGGAGGGCAGCCACTCCCTCAGCTGCAATCTCAGTAAAGGAGGGGGCTTCTCCTACTCCTACACTCTCACCTGCGACCCACAACTCAGCGGCTACCAGTGCGCCAAGTACAAGCCTGCCCCCCAGTGACGTGTCAGGGAAAAACAGGCCAAATCCCATTCTTTTTAGTGATACTGATCTGGTAACAAAAATCTAGTCTACTGCAATGCACGTTTTAAAATAATCAGCACTTATTGCTGGGTTATCTTGATTAATGAAGTTATCATGATAACTATCACACATTGTTTGCTTCCAACCAAGTTCACAGTGACCTGATGATTTTCTGTTCCAATGATTTCCACTTTATCAATCAACTAAATAAACAAATTGTATAGCTGAGTTTCCTTGTCTTATTGTGTCATCTCTGAGTGATCACTTTAGTTCAGGAGGGCCATTCTGTGTAAACTGAGATGAAGTGCACCGTAGCATATCTTCAATTTCTTAAATTTTTGTGTGGTAGTAGGCAATGATGAGGAATATAAATCCTGAAATTTTTAGCTTCATATGCTGCTTTGTTTTTGTGTGAGAACCTTATAAATTTCAGGGGGCCATCGCATAAAAGGGGCCGAGTTGCATGAAATCATTAAATGGCCATAATTCTACAAACTACTTGCTGTCAAAAAACATTAATTTCTAATTCACTCTAAATCTCTAATTAATATCTCATTTCAGTGCCCAAGCCCAATATTAAGTGGCTCCACCAAAATCCCATGGAGTTTTGTCTTTGTTAGAAAATTTTTTACAAGGTCGACATTTTATTCTGTAGCTCCCGAGACTGGCTGAATGTTCAGGTTTGAAATTGGTTGACCAGTTTTCTTTGTCTTCTTCAACCCATTCCTGCTCCGATTCTGAATAAGTCCTCAGACTCCACAGAAACATCAGACTCAGGTTCTCAATCATCTAGGACACAGGTGTCAAACTCCAGTCCTGGAGGGCCGTAGTGTCTGCTTGTTTTTGGGGTGTTCTGGGTTCATTCAAGTGATTGATTGGTTAAAGAATCCACACGTCTTGTTCTCAAGACCTTAATTGCCCTTAATTGGCAGCTGATTGAAAGGAAACCACGAAAACCAGCAGACACTGCGGCCCCCTAGGGATTCAGTTTGACACCCCTGGTCTAGGACGTTGTTATCTAAGACATTTTTTCCTAAATCCTCTGCCGTAAATAC
Organism: Conger conger; assembly: GCF_963514075.1. Taxonomy (NCBI): domain Eukaryota; kingdom Metazoa; phylum Chordata; class Actinopteri; order Anguilliformes; family Congridae; genus Conger; species Conger conger. The sequence continues at coordinate 17,805,488 of NC_083771.1, forward strand.
TTCTAAATATTCGCTGCCACTATCAAATAAACTTGCTATGACTCACTTCATTTTACTTGCAAAATACGAAAGAAACTTGTTTCTGAGCGCAAGGATTTGCCTATTGGTTAGAATACAATAGGGGCTTCAGACAATAGCACAGCAGTCATTTTGAAGGTCATGAAACTGAAAGTTTATTTATTTTTTGTCTGTGGAAGACTTAGAAGAGACCCATCTTCTATAAAAAAAAAATACATAATCAGGTAATTAACAATGATGACTTTGCTCATGAAATATGCAATGAAGTTAATTTACACATATTCTGACACCAGGAAGGCATCACCATCCTCAGCTTTGGATCTGATGAATATTCACTCATGGTCATCTTTCATGAAAAAAATGGTCTTGGTATCCTAAAATCTGTCCCAAACAGGAGAAAATTGAATAGTCCCGTCATGTTTCATGTTTAGTTATTGTCTTAGTTACGTTATTGTCATGTCACGTATTATGTTAGTCTAGTCTTGCCATGTTGTTATGCTTTATTTCTTGTTACATTTAATTTTCATGTCATGTTATGTTTCATGTTTAGTTCTTGTTACGATTTATTTCTTAGTCTTGCCTTGTCACGTTATATAATTCATGTCACAGTTCACAAACTTACGTCACGATTTATGTTGTTTCATGTTAGGTTGTTGTGTTCATTGTTTAGCATACATTTTTTGTGTCTATCTGCAAACCTTGCATTAATGCTTTCTCTCTCTCCCTTTCTGCCACTCACGCTTCCCTAATAGTTTCAATTTCCCTTGTCTTCTTACTAATATACTAATGCTAGATCAGGATTGGGTAATACTAACATTCTAACCTTGTGTTCATGTTACCTTACGTTTCTTGTGCTTGTCATTTACTAATTTACTAACGCTAGGGCAGGATAGGTTTATGACTAACGATTACTAATTATCTTGTCAATCCTCCACATCCATTCTCATGCTGCTCTCAAGCTAATTGTCTACACCTGTCTACATCTGCATATAAGCTCAGTTTCATGTCAAGTCTTTGCAAAATTGTTGCCTCCTGTTCGTCAGTGCACTCTTTAGCGTGCACTGACTTTAACTGACATAACTATTGTTTATGTCATTATTTGTTATTATTTGTTTTACTTGAAACTTGAAATTGATTTGACGCTTGTTACACATATTTATATGATTTTATTTTCATGAATATTGATTTGTTGAGTTACAATATGTAAGAACCTATTTTACGTTTTGTGTTGCATGGGGACACATTTCAGTGTGACAATTTCCTCCAAGACATGTGCAGCACTATAGCGTAGCAGGAACAGTTAAGAGTGGAGTAGCAAGGGAAACTTCACTTATAAGTTTATAAAGAGTTTAATAAGAGTTTAACAATTGCATTGGAAGGTTTATGTTTGGAGAATTTTCTTTTTGAAGACTTTTATTTCGGTCAAGTGGACTCATTCCCTCTTGGTTACGTGCAGCCAGTGAGGTACGTTATTCATGTGTTTTATGTTGTCGTGCATATTTAAGTTTCAGTTTGTATGAGCTATACTGTGAATTGTGTTATTTGAACAGTTTAACGGTGGATTTGAGGACAAAGACAATTAAATTCATCTGTAACAAAAGAACCGTGGTCTTGTGTATTTCCTGGACTGGAGGGAGTGATAGTCGAACTCAGCACCTGAACTTTCCCTGATCTGCTCGCGCCTGACAAGACGGTGACAGCTCCTCAAGACAAGAAGCAGATAAGCCGCTGTTTTGTTAGGGACACATAAGTTCATCAGCTTTTTCATGAAAACGTCCATAAGCCAGACACTAAAGTTTGTGTTCTGAAGGGTGACACAAGGATTGAAAAAAGACAAGGGACTGTGTGTAGCCTAAATAACAATAACAGTGTTTTCACAAGATTTGTAAGGAGCATTAATGCAATTTGATTATTGGTATTTGGTTTATAATGATAATTCGTTATTTAATTGAAGAAAGGTAATTGATTTACTTTGGGGGAAAAAGAAAATCTTTTGTATTACACATTCAAGTAAGCTGACATTTCAATGGAAGTTTTATATTCATGGTTCAATATTTCTATGCAAGTTCATTGAAGGTTTTCCATAGGACCTTGTCAACTGTATGCTAATTGACTGTAGCCTAATATTTTCAAGTCTTTATAATGTGTACTTGCCTTTAAATTGTGATTAGAAAGACAGTCATCTAATTTAGATTAGCCTATTCACTTGTATTTTGTGTGAATATGTTAATGGTGTGCGCTGTGATAGACTGGCGACCTGTCCAGGGTGTATTCCTGCCTTTCGCCCAATGTATGCTGGGATAGGCTCCAGCCCCCCTGCGACCCTGATCAGGATAAGTGGGTTCAGATAATGGATGGATGGATGGATGTTAATGGTGTAGGCTACCGGTCATTTCCAAATAATTTAAAATGTCAGAATCAAGTAAAGTCTCAGAATCTAGAAGCTGCCATAGAACAAGTGGCAGAGCAAGAGCAGACAGGTGAGTCGACCAATGTACAACGAGCAGTACAGTCTGAGCAGCTTCGTAGAAGTGAAAGAGACCGCACATTAACAGAAAAGGGAAAAGAATTCCAGAAAGAAAAAACAAAAGGGCTATTACTTCGCTTTGACAGCATTTATGAACGTTGGAAAGCTCTAACTAAGGTGGCTAAAAAATCTGTGATAAGACAGGATCCCAGTAACATCCTACAAGAACACGTCAGCACTATTCAAAAGGAATTATCTGAACTGAATATTGTTTATGAAGAATACCGAAGGATTGACAGCCCAGCTCATGACATGCGCCGCAAGCTGGATAAATGCATATCAGTCACCAGTCATGTTGTAGAGAATGCTCAGTCTCAAATTCAAGGCCTGATGGCAGCTCTGTATTTGCATTTTCAATCTCCAGTGTTTCAACTCCAGTCTCTAATTGTTCTACGGCTAATTCTATTCACTCTCAGTCTCAGGCTAATTCCATTCGCTCTGGTGCATCCTCAATCAAAAGGCAAGAAGCTGCTGCCGAATATGCAGCTACGCAAGCTATATTGAAGATTATGGCTGAGCAAGAGTGCCACCAAGAGAAACTGCAAAGACTTGAAACTGAGGATAAGATGATAGTTGCAGACCAAGAAGCAGCTGCATTATCTCGCCGTCTACAAGGAGAAAAGGAAGAGACTGAGCGTAGGATAGAAAAGGAGAGACAAGAGGCTGCTCTCTTAAAGAAACAGCAGGAAGAGAATGCTGCAAGAAAAAGGTCTGTAGAAGACTTGAAAAGAGAGCTTGAGCGTTTGGAAGAGCTGAAAAGGCTGAATGCAGCCAGAGCATGGCTTCAAGTCTATGATGAAAAGGAGTTCTATCCAGACAAAGAGCTTAAACCACAGAACTCTGAACTGCCTGCAGTTGTGCAAGCAGTTACTGATTATCAGCACAGACAACCACTAAGAGATGTGGCTTCAAGAGATGTGCTTCAAAATGACACAAGAGAGCTTGTCAAGGTTTTGGCTGAGGCTATATCAGCAAATAGACGACCCATACCAGAGCCTACAATCTTCAGCGGGGATCCACTCAAGTTTAGGCATTGGAAGTCGTCCTTGCAGACACTAATTGAGAGGAAAAATATTCCAACTACAGAAAAAATCTTCTTCCTTCAGAAGTATGTAGATGGAGATGCTAAAGAGGCCTTAGAAGGTTATTTTCTGACTGATTCAGAAGATTCATACTACGCAGCATGGAACTTGCTCAATGAACGATATGGCGAGCCTTTTATAATTGCCAAAGCCTTCCGAGACAAGTTACATGCCTGGCCAAAATTAGCCCCAAAAGAGCGTGCTGACTTAAGAAAATTTGTGGACTTTTTACGCAGTTGTAAATTACATTACATTACATTATTGGCATTTGGCAGACGCTCTTATCCAGAGCGACGTACAACAAAGTGCATACCCATAACCAGGGATAAGTTCGCTGAAAGACCCTAGAGGGAAGTACAATTTCAATTGCTACCTGTACAGCAAAGATAAGGACGAGGGCCCTTTTTTTTTTTTTTTTTTTTTTGAGAACAAAGAAACAAACAAACAGCGCAAAAGTGACCAAAGTTAACTATCCAAACACTGCTTACCTAGCCAACTAAGAATACCGATACACAAAGCAAGTCACAGAGACAACAATTCAGGTTCACAGGGAGGTAGGGAGGGGTGGGGAGAGGTGCTGCTTGAAGAGGTGTGTCTTCAGCTTGCGCTTGAAGGTGGGGAGAGATTCTACAGTTCTGACCTCAACGGGGAGTTCGTTCCACCACCGTGGAGCCAGAACAGACAGTAGTCGTGAGCGTGATGTGGAGGTTCGGAGAGGGGGAGGTGCCAAGCGGCCTGTGGAGGCTGAACGAAGAGGTCTGGCAGGGGTGTAGGGTCTGATGATTTTTTGTAGGTAAGCTGGGGAAGACCCCTTAACTGCTTGGAAGGCTAGCACCAATGTTTTGAATTTGATGCGAGCCATGACAGGCAGCCAGTGGAGGGAAGTAAGCAGGGGGGTGACGTGTGAGTATTTGGTAAGGTTGAAGACCAGACGAGCTGCTGCATTCTGGATGAGTTGGAGGGGTCTGATGGCAGACGCTGGGAGGCCAGCCAAGAGGGAATTGCAGTAGTCCAGGCGGGACAGAACCATCGCTTGGACCAGGAGCTGGGTCGAGTAGGGGGTGAGAATGGGGCGAATTCTCCGTATGTTGTATAGGAAGAACCTGCATGACCGGGTCACCGCCACAATGTTCTCGGAGAGGGACAGTCTGCTGTCCATCACCACACCGAGGTTCCTTGCACTGGGTGACGGCGTGAGTGTGGTATCCCCGAGGGAAATGGAGAGATCCAGATGGGGAGAGGTTTTAGCAGGGATGAATATCATTTCAGTCTTGCCTGGGTTGAGCTTTAGATGGTGGTTGTCCATCCAGCTCTGGATGTCCCTCAGGCAAGCAGAGATACGGGCTGAAACCTGCGTATCAGACGGCGGGAACGAGACGAAGAGTTGGGTATCGTCCGCGTAGCAGTGGTAGGATAGCTCATGTGCAGTGATCACAGGGCCAAGGGAGCGAGTGTAAAGAGAAAAAAGAAGCGGGCCTAGGACTGAGCCCTGGGGAACTCCTGTGGCGAGGGGCCGAGGTGTCAATACCGAACCAGCCCAGGCAACCTGGAAGGAGCGACCAGAGAGGTAGGACTCAATCCAGTCCAGGGCTGTGCCACAGATGCCCGTTGCTGACAGGGCAGACAGGAGGATGGAGTGATCCACAGTGTCGAAGGCAGCAGAGAGATCTAGGAGAATGAGGACAGAGGAGAGGGAGGCTGCTCGTGCGGCATGGAGTGACTCACTGACGGAGAGGAGCACAGTCTCTGTCGAGTGGCCCGATCTGAAGCCAGACTGATGGGGGTCTAGCAGGTTGTTGTTAGAAAAGAAAGAAGAAAGTTGAGTAGAAGCGGCTCGTTCTATGGTTTTAGAAAGGAATGGAAGAAGAGATACCGGGCGGTAGTTCAGGATGATGGAGGGATTGAGAGTAGGCTTTTTTAGCAGCGGAGTGATGTGGGCCCTCTTGGAGGATGCCGGAAAACAGCCGGAAGACAGGGAGGAGTTGACAAGGGAGGTGACAAATGGGAGAATGTCAGGTGTGATAGTTTGGAGAAGAGAAGAGGGGATAGGGTCAAGGGCACAGGTTGTAGGGTGGTGGCACAGCAGGAGTTGAGAAACATCAGAGTCTGTAAGGGGGGAGAAAGTGGAAAAGGAAGGGATGGGCCTAGAGGGGGGGAAGGGCACAGTGAGGGGGGCGGTGGTTGTAAAGGATCTACGGATGACTGTGACCTTCTCATCGAAGAAATCAGCAAAGTCATCAGCAGAAAAGGAGGACTGAGGAGGAGGAGGCGATGCATTGAGGAGAGAGGAGAAAATAGAGAAAAGTTTCCGGGGGTTAGAACCAGAGTTCTGAATTTGTGTTTGAAAGTATTTTGCTTTGGCGGCAGTGACAGCGGAAGAGAATGCCGCCAGGAGAGACTGGTAAGTCCTGAGGTCTGAAGCGTCTCTGGATTTCCCCCCACTTCCTCTCCGCTGCGCGGAGGCTGGCCCTGGAGGTACGGATGGTGTCTGATATCCAAGGACTGGGAGGGGATGTGCAAGGTGGCTTTGAGACAGGTGGACAGAGAGAGTCAATGGAGGAGGAGAGAGATGAAAGGAGGGTGGGAGATGCAGAGTTAGTGGGGAGTTTGAAGAAGGATTCAAGAGGGGGGAGTGAGGCGATGACGGTGCTGGCAAAGGAAGAGGGTGAGAGGGAGCGGAGGTTACGGCGGGCTGAGGAAGTGTGGGTGGGAGGAGGGGGAGGAGGATGGGGAGGAAGACGGAGGGAGAATGAGATGAAGTGGTGATCAGATGTGTACAGAGGGGTAACCGTGAAATCAGAGCATGAGCAGTTCCTCACAAAGACAAGGTCTAGGACATTGCCCGCCTTGTGGGTTGGAGGAGAGTGTTGCAGGGAGAGGCCGAAGGAGTGGATTAGCGGTAGGAAGGCAGCAGCCTGGGAGGCTTCTAGGTGGATGTTGAAGTCTCCAAGGAGAATCAGTGGGGTGCCATCCTCAGGGAAGGAGCTGAGAAGGGTGTCTAGCTCATCAAGGAAGTTTCCCAGGGGCCCTGGAGGACGGTAAATAACTGCAATGAAAAGGTTAGTAGGGTGGGATACTGCAACAGAATGGAATTCAAAAGTGGATATGGACAGGTCAGAGAGGGGGAGAACAGAGAATTTCCACGAGGGGGAAATTAAAAGACCAGTACCACCGCCACGGCCGGAAGGCCGGGGAATGTGCGAGAAGGAGAAGGAGGATGAGAGGGCAGCGGGAGTGGCAGTGTTGTCAGGTGTGATCCAGGTCTCCGTGAGGGCAAGGAATTGTAGGGACTGGAGGGAGGCATACGCAGGGATGATGAAGTCAGCCTTCCGAGTGGCTGACTTCCAGTTCCATAGTCCCCCTGGGGTAGCTGAGGTTCGAGGGGTTCCGACGCTGTGGAGGCCCACTTCGCAGGGGGGGTCTTCGAGGGAGAGAGCAGACTAGGATGGGGTGAAACATAACATCACAAACTGGGATGGAGCGACGCTAGCATCGCTCTGACACGCCTATTTAAATCGCCTACAATTGCTCACAAGCAATATCAAATCAAAGCTAATCTACTGATAAATTCCACAGCTATTTAAGCTTTAAGCTAATCTGCCATGGTTCACAATGAGAGTCTAAATGTTCTTAATGATGGAATTGAGAATCAAAAACTCTCTACCAAACTACCCGACTGGTTAAGTACCAGATGGAACCGAACGGCCACACAATACCAAATGGAACATAAAAGGTTCCCAAGCTTCAATTATTTTGTAACGTTCCTAACAATGGAAGCTAGTATCGCGTGTAACCCTATAACAGCTTACCATGCATTACAGCAAAGTGAACCAGATAAAGCAAAGGTCAAGAACCAAAATGTAGTGGCCTCCAAGAACCGAACTGTAGGTGCAAAGACCTTCACAACTGACACCAGTGAAAGGAACATAGTCACATGTGTGTTTTGTAAGAAAGGAGGACATGGCTTACACAAGTGCCGCAAATTCATTGAAAAGCCAGTCGCTGACCGAGTCAAATTTATCCAGAGTGAGAGACTGTGCTTCGGCTGTTTGAGTCCTGGCCATCAATCCAAGAGCTGTAGTAAGCGTATGGCCTGTGACAACTGCTCAAAACGTCACCCCACATGCTTACACGAAGATCGCACAAAACAAGAACAAGAACCAAAGAGAGAACAATCTAAGGAAATAAGTAACAGTAAGGAAAGAAAGTCACAGTCAACACAACAAGACATCACCAAGGAAACCACATCCAATAGAGTTGTGTAAGATGGCAATAGTCCCCAGACCTCAGCAATAATACCTGTCTATGTGTCAACACCAAGTGAGCCAGACAAAGAAGTTCTTGTATATGCTCTGCTAGACTCACAAAGTGATTCTTCATTCATTCTTGAGGAAGTGGCAGATGTTCTAGATGCGAACACAGAACAAGTGAAGCTGAAACTATCTACAATGTCGTCAAAAGGGACAATTGTACACTGTAAAAGAGTCAAAAACCTACAAATAAGAGGACTATACTCATCTAAGAAGATCACAGTCCCAACAACTTACACTCGGGAATTCATCCCTGCTAATCGGACACACATCCCAACTCCGGAGACCGCCATGACATGGACTCATTTGAAGCATCTTGCAGAAGACATTGCTCCGGAAATGGAATGTGAAATTGGTCTACTGATTGGGTACAATTGCCCACAAGCTCTAATGCCTAGAGAAGTCATATGTGGGAAAGAAAACCAACCATTTGCACAGAAGACCGATCTAGGTTGGAGCATAGTGAGTTATGGTGACCCAGACGAGCAAGAAGGTGATGCAATTGGAGTAAGTTATCGCATCATTGTAAGGCAAGTGACACCTGAACTCAAACCAACAGTCAAGCTCAAAGGTGAAGTTCACTTTGTCTGCAATACTCGGATCAAAGAAATGATCACTCCAGATGATGTAATTAAGGTGCTAGAATCTGATTTCAGTGAAAGAGTTGGAGAAGAGGCAACTGTCTCTCAGGAAGATCTTCACTTCTTGACCAAGCTGAAAGATGGAATCAAACACAAACAAGATGGCCATTATGAAATGCCCTTACCTTTCAAACAAGACAGACCAAATCTACCCAATAACAAGTCATGTGCTGTTCAGCGTCTGAAGGGTTTACCACCCTCAAAAGCCTGGGAAAATACGTGTTGTTTTTGATTGTTCAGCGAGGTTCCATGACACATCATTGAATGACCACCTCCTTACTGGGCCAGAGCTCACAAACACCTTGGTGGGAGTTCTTTGTAGGTTTCGCAAGGGCCCAATTGCTGTCATGTGTGATGTGGAAGGAATGTTTCATCAATTCCATGTACGTCCTGAAGACCAAGACTACTTAAGGTTCTTATGGTGGGAGGCCGGTGATCTAGGGTCTCCGCCATCAATTTTTCGGATGAAAGTTCATCTGGTGAAGCCTCCTCACCCGGCTGTGCCAATTTTGGTCTTAAACATCTAGCCGCTGAAGGTCAGGATCAATTTAACCAAGACACTGTTAAGTTCATCCAAAGGAATTTTTATGTTGATGATGGACTGGTGAGTGTAACATCTGATCCTGCTCATCAAAGAAGCAAGAGAGCTCTGCAGCGCAGGCAAGCTAAGACTACATAAGTAAGAAGGTATTGAAATCAATACCAAAAGAACAGTGTGCTGAAAGTGTCAAGGACCTGGATATAGCTTTGGGAGAGCCGCTCATGGAAAGAGCTCTCGGTGTTAAATGGTGTGTGTCCTCTGATGACTTCCAGTTCAGAGTTACTGTCAAGGAACACCCACGGACCAGAAGAGGAGTACTATCTACGGTAGCTTCCATCTACGACCCGTTGGGGTTCGTCGCACCTTTCATCCTCCTGGGGAAACAGATATTGCAACAAATGTGTCGCAACAAGGTCGGTTGGGATGAGCCACTCCCAGAAGAGCTTAGAACACAGTGGGAATCGTGGCTCCAAGATCTCCAAAACCTGTCTAATGTAAGGATTAGAAGGTGCTATACTCCAGCAAGCTTCACAGAAGTCAAGCAGTATGAGCTACATCACTTCTCAGATGCTAGTGTCACAGGTTATGGGGAGTGTAGTTATCTCAGAGTAGACAACACCAATGGAGATGTCCATTGCTCTCTAGTCATGGGCAAAGCGCGGGTCGCCCCCACCACTGTACCACGGCTTGAGTTATCTGCAGCAGTGGTAGCAGCAAAGACGAGTGTTATGCTCAGAAATGAGCTTGACATAGATGGTCTTCAAGAATATTTTTGGACAGACTCGAAGGTCGTCCTGAGATATATAACCAATGATGCCAGACGGTTTCATGTGTTTGTGGCTAACAGAATCCAAAGAATCAAGTCTACTACATATCCAGAGCAATGGCAATATGTAAAGTCTCAAGATAATCCTGTGGATCATGCTTCGAGAGGCCTAATGGCAGATCAGCTTGTCCCTTCAAATTGGTTCACTGGCCCAGATTTTCTGTGGGAAAAGGAGCTACTCATAGGAAATGTAAACGTGGGAGAGGTCAGTGACAACGATCCAGAACTACGAAAAGCCCAAGTGCTCAACACCAAAGCAAAAGAAGAAAGGACATTGCTAGACCGCCTGTCAAAGTTTTCTGAATGGAAAAGAGCTGTCAAGGCCATTGCTTGTCTCAAGCGCCATGCTAAGACAGGAAGCACAGTTTTTCATAATCAAATTGGCCCAAGCGGAAGCATTCAGCAGTGAAATCAAAAGTATAAAGCAATGCAAGGAAGTAAGATCCAAAAACAAAGCAAATAAGCTTTACAAACTAAGTCCATTTGTAGATGAGTACGGTATACTCAGGGTTGGAGGATGCTTGTCAAGATCTAGCCTTCACCCACATGTCAAGCATCCTGCCATTGTACCAAAGGCAAGTCATGTGTCTTCTTTACTGATCAAGTAATTCCATGAGAAGGTTCAGCATCAAGGGAGAGGAATAACTGTAAATGAATTGCGATCTAATGGAATATGGGTCATAGGATGCAGCAGCGCAGTTGCTTCACACATTTACAAGTGCACTACGTGCAGAAAGTATAGAAGGAACACACAAGATCCAAAGATGGCAGATTTGCCAGAAGAAAGAATGGAAATGACAACCCCATTCACATATTGTGGCATAGATTGCTTCGGCCCGTTCTATGTGAAAGAAGCGAGAAAGGAACTGAAGAAGTATGGTGTTCTTTTCACCTGTATGTGCTCTAGAGCCATACATATCGAAATGCTTGATGATCTCACCACAGATGCTTTCATCAATGCATTGCGTGCATTCATTGCAATACGTGGAAATGTAAGACAGTTGAGATGTGATCAAGGCACCAACTTTGTAGGCGCAAAACGAGAGTTCATGAATGCCATGAAGGACAGGACCTGGATCATGAACAGTTGAAGAAATTTGGATGTGAGTTCATAATGAACACCCCATCATCAAGCCATATGGGAGGTGTATGGGAGAGACAAATAAAGACGGTTAGAAGTGTTCTAACAGCAATCCTTGATCAATCTGCTAAAAGACTCGACAGTGCATCACTTAGGACCTTTCTGTATGAAGTGATGGCTATCATAAATAGCAGACCTCTGACAACAGAGCACTTGAATGATCCAACAAGTCTTGAACCTCTCACCCCGAACCACATACTCATGATGAAGTCCAGCATAATATCGCCCCCTCCTGGTCAATTTGTGAGTCAGGATCTATACCTGCGCAAGAGATGGTGCCAGGTGCAGTTCTTAGTAAATTAATTCTGGACAAGGTGGAAGAAGGAGTACCTCCTTAATCTTCAGCAAAGACAAATATGGCAAAAGGATAAGAGAAATACAAAGGTTAATGACATTGTCATCCTTTGCGAGGACAATTCTCCACGAAATCAATGGAAATTAGCAAGAGTAGCAGAGGTGTATCCCAGCACTGATGGAAGAGTCAGAAAGGTGAAACTGTTAATTAGCGACTCGACCTTAGACAACCAGGGGATGTTTTTCTTAAGGAAGCATGTTTTGGCTGGGTTGCAGACTGAGTTTATGGTTTTCTCATATAAGCTGGTTAGATTAGAGGCAGCTATTGGTTTACTGGATAAAAAGCACAACATTTCGCATTAAATGCAGGGACCATAATGCTATGAAGCCAATGCTGTGTCAAGTGACATGCAGAAAGAGTCTGCGTTGTGACCAATGACCTTCCTGAACCCATCAAAAAAAAGCACCAGTTTAATTAAGCATCCTCCATTCGCAGTGGGTGCATTATTGTAGATTGATTTGAATCTCACCAGCCATCACTTTCAAAGCTTTAAACTTTTTATACTGGGAACAAGGTGAAAATGTTACTTTTGGAAGGTAATGTGTTAATTACGTACATGGATAATAGCTTGCAATAGATGGACACTATTTAAAATTAACTCCCCCCAGCCCCCCCTCCCCCCCAGTAAGTTTGTTCATGTTCATTGTTTATGTCATTTGTAAATGTGCTTGTGTAACTAGGGACACTCACCAACACGCCAACCCTTGAGTTAAAGTTTGGGTTTGCTTCCTTATATCTATGACGTGAAAATCAAAACCAGACCGATCATGTGGTTCTACACAAAACAAGGCCTCGTTTGTCATCGGTCGGCGGATTTACTGAAAACGGTGCTTCGCCCAGTGAGTGAACTGGCAAGGCTAACGAGAGAACCTCTAGGGTTCCTAGTACTGAAGCTGCAACCACAGACTGCCGATGACGACATCAAGCACTTTTAAACCTCATTTGAGAGGGTTTGCGAAAGTTTGTCCCTGGTTCCGAGATGACTGGGCAATTTGCTCAGTGCAGCTCTTGACAGCGAAAGCTCAAAGTATTTATCTCAGCATGGACACGGGCGACACCGAAAACTACGACAAAGTCAATGATGCCATTCTAGTCAAATACGAAATGGCCACAGACGCCTACCGCTGAATATTCTTGGACATTATTGGACATTCTGGAGAGTGAAGCACCATGGGAGCTTAATGTGTACCTCAACAAGCTGTTCACCAAATGTGTCAAATCAGAGCACAGGACGGGGGAAGATAGTTCCAGTGGATGGTGAGTCCGGAGTTGGAGGTCTGGGTGAAGGAACACCACCCCAAAACTGCAGAGGAAGCGACACACCTTGTCATTTTTCTTTTTAAAACTAATACAGTTGGATATAATTAGTGATGTTTTGCAGAGAATATAAAATTGTGCACTAATTTCTATAAAAACCAGTTGTTGCTGCATTTCACGTGTGGCAAAAACATGCATTGATATACACTATCAGTTTACGACCAGCTGATTTGCAAAGCTAATTACTAAAAAACTATATATTGTTACCAACTAAAAGGGGGTATACGTTTAAGCCATAGACCCATGTCTTTAATATTGTACATTCTTTTCTGTGAAATCAAGTTCCCAGCAATTGTTGCTGTCTGTCAGGCGTAGTATGGGCATGCATTGCCATAGACTGTCAATTGCCAACCAGCTCATTTGCATAGCTCATAACTCAAAAATGGTAAATTGTTACCAAATGAAAGGGGGTACACATTTACTACTTAGACCTATATCTTTAATATTCTACAGTATTTTCTGTGAAATAATGTTCCCAACAATTGTTGCTGTGTTTCCAGTGCGGGGTGGCCATACGTTGCTATTGACTGTCAATTCACAAGCAGCTCATTTGCATAGCTGATAACTCAACTCATTAATTTAACGGTTGAATTACTGGGTAAAAGAAAAAGGCTGTTACCAAACAGTGTATGCAGGATAAATTCCCACAGCTGCTGTGTTGCAACCTGTAACCAGCTCCATTCATTCTCTGGAGAGTGATGTGTCATATGACATCATTATGAACTTCATGGTTATCATCCTTGGTGGGAGCCATGGTTTCTGAATTGTTTTAGAGAGAGAGAGAGGGATAGAGAGAGAGAGAGAGAGAGAGAGAGAGAGAGAGGGATAGAGAGAGAGATACAGAGAGAGAGAGATAGAGATACAGAGAGAGAGAGAGATACAGAGAGAGAGAGAGAGAGAGTTGACTCATCATCACGTGTCAGATGATTGGCTTTCTGTGAGTGCAGACTGTCCGGCTGAACAGCTTGCACGCGAGCAGTAGGACCACAGTCACAAACAGGCTGAACAGGACCATGATTGTGACGTAGCTCGCGTGGGGGAAGAGGTGGGCTGTCCCGGGCTTCCGCTGGGATCATGTTCGTGAGATTCAGCATGTAGCCCAAAGTCCAGCCAGCGTCACTGCCCCTGAATCTGCACACAGAAACAGTCACTGCCCCAGACTCTACACAGACATAGTCACTGCCCCCAGTCTGCCCTGAGACATTGGCACGGTCATAAATCTCTGATTTACATTCATAAATCTCTGATTTACATTCACTAGCAGATGGTCTCTTACCAAGTGCAACATACAAAGTACGAAACAAAAAAGAACAATAACAATATTAGTGTCACAACTGCCAAGCACAAAACGGAGTTTGGGGATATAATGCTAGCCATAAATATAGCTAAAAGTGGTCCAGACCAACCTTACAAAACGACGTGGAGTTAAGAAGGCCTCGGGAAACACACCCCAGGATTTAAAATATCACTTCTCAGGTGAAAATTTTGGTTTGATAGCAGCCTGAATTTTGATGCACATATCTGAAATGTGATCAAAATTGCATTCTTCCATTTATTAAATATTTCCAAAGTTTGAAGATTGTGGAAAAACGGATGCATGCTTTTGTCATTTGGATTTTTGCAATGCATTATTCACTGGCTTTCTGACAAAGAAAGAAACTGTTTGAATCAAATATGTTCCAACTTGAACCTTCAGATCCTCAGATTCCCTACTGTTATCTGTTCCATGGTCCAAGGCTCCAAATTCAGTTCATATGCCACAGACTGCGGAACAAGATTCCTTTGGATCTGAGGACTTTTGAATGTGTGGATATTTTTAAAAGAAAAGTAAAGAGTAACCTCTTAACCTCTTTAAATGGGTCTTTTCTGAGGAACTATTTCACTCATTTTTAACTTATTTTAATTTATTTGAACCTTCTTTGCCGTTTTATCATTATCAGTATTTTATAAATTTATTTTACTGTTATTCTACTGTTATATTACGTAATCTACAGTTTTTTTTTTTTTTTACTTGTCTGTTTTTACTTCTGTTGCTGTGTGTTTAAAAAGTGCTCTATAAATATATATTTTTATTATTATAAATGAAAAAAAATGAAAAAGTTCTGTTTCTTCTGTTTCCCTTTGGGGTTCGAACCCCAAACCTTCAGGGTCCTTGTTAAGCAACTTAGCCACTAGGCTAGGTTTCTATAGGAAAGTGAGTGAATACTTTTTCACGGCACTAGATGAATTGGCTGGATGGGTACTGTAGGGGAAAATTCACAGAATAAAAGATCTCCCTCCTAAAAGCATGATAAACAATCACAAGTCAAAATAAGACTCCACCTTAGTGAGCAGGCTGGTTCCTCCAAAACTCTTGACGATGTGTGCTAAAAGTGTATCAATATATCCGTATTAAAGTATGATATGTACCCTGTATAGTTTCAAACTGATTAACTGCTAAATTATGCTAGAATTACACAGTGAGCCAGCTGGGGCGGGGGAGGCGTCTCGAACTGTGTAGTCAAAGACACGGGCAAAGCGAGATATGCCTTTACAGCTGATTTCCCCGGGACTCTCAATGTTTTATGCCAGGAGTGTATCTATTTGACCTAGAACATTAATTATAGCTGAGCTTATGAAAACACAAGAAACCACAGTGAAAACTGTTGAAATGAGAGCAAAGAATCTAACATACATTTACCCTGAGACGGGTGCGTGGGGGTTGGACCCAAAATGCACGACTCAGAAACAATGGTTAGATAAAGTCCCGTCAGGGCTTTATTTGGGACGAATCCCAGGACAAACAAACAAAAACAAACAAAAAGCACGGGGCCGAGGGAAGAGGCAAACTCGTAGTCGGTAGACGTGCAGGAAGGTCCGGTAGCAGGAGAGCTGTCAGCGGGGCAGAAGTACAGGCGGACGGTAGGCAGGGTCGTAGTTGAGGGCGATGCGGAAGTCGAAACCATGAAACAATCAGCGAGGCAAAGGTACAAAAATGGTAGGCGAAGACGTGGTCAAAAAACAAACGATGGCCAACTAACCAGAAATCAATAAACAATGGTCGGTAAAACAGGCTTGGCTCGTAACGTGAATCAAACAGTAAATAATGCTCAAGACTTGCGTCAATTTTGCAGACAATTTCGCAAAGAAACGGTAGCGCGACTGGGATATAAATGCAGGTGTAGACAGGTGTAGACAATTAGTTAGAGCGCAGCAAGAAAATAGAAAACAGGTGCGATGGATGACAAGTTTAACAAGGTAATTAGTAATCGTTAGTAATAAACCTTTCCTGCCCTAGCATTAGTAAATTAGTAAATGACATGCACGAGAAACATAAGGTAACATGAACATATGATTAGTTTGTTAGTTCTACCCAATCCTGATCTAGCGTTAGTAGTTTTAGTAAATCAACAAATAGAAACAATTAGGGTGCGAATGACAGAAAGAGAGAGAAAGGCGGAACGCATGGTTTGCGGAAAGACATGTAAAAGTGTATGTTTAAACAGTAACCAGTCTACGTAACAATAAACATAAATCAAAACATAACACAAAACGAAACTAAGACGATAACCACTCAACATAACAAGGTAATAAAATCGTAACAAAACATAACTAGACATGACGAAAAAATAAATCGTAACAAGAAATAAACGAAACAACATGACGAACCTAGACTAACATAATACATGATAAGACAATACGTGATTAAGACAAAATGAATAAACATAAAACATGGTAAGAACAGACCTGAAACGTGACATACTCCTTTAGAAGAGAATAATTAATCAAATATTTAGTATGTCTGTATATTAGAAAAGCATATTAGAAGTGAATATTAAATCAAATGTTTAGTATGTCTGTATATTTTCAAAGATTACTGCTGCTTAGTTTGTCTTATACAAACGAAAGATACAGAGTGACATGTATGGATGACGTATGCGTTAGAGGGGGGGCATCCAGAACTTTATGAGGTCTGGTAGTTTGCCAAGAGCAGGTGCGGGGTGAAGTGAGGACAGGGGGAGTCCTGAACTTTGTTCATAGTTGGCAGAACGCCCTGAACTTTGTACAGAGTTGGCAGAGCATAAGGACCGTTGGCAATTTGCCACAATGACGTTGTGGGAGGAGCGTTGGGAGGAGTTACAATAAGAACAGTGTGGGTGATTTGCCAGAATGAGGTTTGAGTTGTAGGTGGAGTAACTGTGTATAAAATGGGTGTAAAAATGACAGTCGGGGTTCAGTTCTGGAGAGCTGATCCGGCTTTATGCACTTGTGCTAAATAAAGTCTGATTTTACTGAAGATCTTGCTGCCGTGGTGTCGTCTTTTCCCTCGCAAAAATGTTTTTCGATAAATTGAAGATTTGGACTCTGTCGTTTCCTAGACACGACAGCACCATTATCATTTTTTGTGCTTCATTGTAACTCTTTTAAATATGAGTGGCTTTGTCCGACAGATTGAGATTGAAAAATATTAATGAATGATCCGGCAGTAGCATTAATACCAAGCAAGTTGGAGAAAAAGTTATTTATTCATAAGTACGTATTGGTACAAAGATTACTGAAGAAATATTAATAAAAAATATTAATGAATAAAAAACAAATATTAATGAATGAAATTCTTGCTGGTATTTTGCATAGCTTAATATATTATTGGTGATGCATTGTTTGTTGTTTTCTTGCTGAAAATGAGAGCAGTCAGTGTATGTTATTGGATCGAGTTCAGGCCTCAGCCGCCATGCACCTGTTTGATTGTGTCACAATAAAACATTTTTAGTGTTAATCTGTAAATTATCTCAGTGGATTTTTAGTGCAAATGATAATGGCTTATCACTCAACATGGATAATGTTGACATTACTGTCCATTTATGCTCAAGTCAATTGCTTGATGGGACTTATGCATTGTATACAGCCTGTATTTCAGTTATCTCTGTAGCTGCTGCTATCCTACACCTACATGCCTGCAGTAGATGAGTTGCTGGTGCTGCTATGAGCAATGTGAAAGTTGCATCTCTTCCGACTGGATTTCCCCCTCGTCATTCTCCATATTGAAGTAATTATCATGTGGTTATTTTGTCATGCTGCTGAAGTAGTCATGCAAATTCATTCAGTGTTACCGCAAGGTGATATTGTCTGCTAAGTATTTCCTCATCCAGAGATTATTTTTTTTCTAAACCAGGATGGGTGGTGACGGGGTGGGGGGCTTCATGGGAAGTCATGATTAATACCACAGTCAACATGCACATCTCAGAGAATAACTGCTGCACAACTAAAATAGTGAATTCAGCTCTGCATATCGGAGTGCCACTGCGTCACAACATACACCATACGGCACATGAAAATCTGGTGCAGTTAACGTGATGCGAAAACGGTGCATATCAAAATAAAGCCCATTGCTAATGATATCAAATGGGTGTGCAGCTTTCATCTAAAGTGAGATTTTACTGAATGTATTGTAGTTGTACTCTACAGTAGGACTATATACAATCCACAGCAATCAGAGACTTGACGCAATGTGTCATATCCAGTTCTCTGTCAAATAAATGGTTGTCTTGTTGCATTACATTTAGAAAAATATATTTTTAATGGTTTTACAGAACATGTTCTCTGTGTTAAAATACCGGATATGTCAGTCTCCACAGTTTACCAATGTAGTTCTTGCATCATCCAGAGTGGTAAGAATTATTATTATTATTTTTATTTATTTTTTTCTGGTGCTTAGCATAAGTCAATAAAAACACTTTTTGTTATGTACGGCACCGAGGACCCAGACGCAGACCACGGGAAAATCCAAAAAAGTTGTATTTATTTCCAAGTTCAAAAGGCAAGAGATCCAAGACAAAGCCAAAAACAGAAAGCAAAAGAATAGTCGAGTAAACAAGCGAAAGGTCAAAAATCCAGGAAATCAAAAGGCGAAAGTACGAAAGGGCTAAGGCAAAGAATCGAAGTTACGAAACAAAGCAAATAATCAAAAACAAAGAGAGCAGATGGGAAAACAAAACCAGAGGGCAAGGCAATCTAGGCGGGGCTCGGGAGAAAGGTGGGCTAACAAATAGACAGCAGGTGGGGAATCATAATAGGGTAATAATACAATAACAGGGGGGAGACGAGAACGCGGACTGGATGCACGATAACACACATGTGAAACATACGGCTCCGGATTAGGGAGTAATCTAGTAAATAGACATTTGCATAGATTGAAGACGTAGTGATAGTCAGAGACAGGTGCACTGTAACTAAGCAAGTAACTTCGCTGAAACTAAGCAAGTAATCAGGGATAGCATAGGGTGGTGGAGATATTGAAGAGATATGAAGAGATTGCGTTAGTGAGTTACGTGATAAATCTAAACTACCCAATTCAAATGACTGTTAGATAGTTAGACAGACAGTAAGGGTATTAATCGGATTAGTACTGTACAATATTTAAATGAGTGATAGTTAGTAAGAACAGTGCTTTACAACATTTAACTAGGTGGCACGGATGGTGCAGTGAGTAACATTGCTGCCTCACAGCAAGGAGGTCATGGTTTCGAATCCCCGTTGGCCTCTCTGTGTGGAGTTTGCATGTTCTCCCCGTGTTTGCATGTTCTCCGGGTACTCCGGTTTCCTCCCACAGTCCAAAGACATGCAGGTTAGGCTGATTGGAGAGTCTAAATTGCCCGTGGGTATGAGTGTGTGAGTGAATGGTGTGTGTGCCCTGCGATGGACAAATACGTGTAGGGACGCCTAAATAATCTTCTTAAATTAAAATTATCGCCAATAATAAATAGCCTACATGTTGTCATGTCTTAATTATATTATTATACTATATTTAAAACAGTTTATATTCTTCATTTGTACCGTCTTTATTTCATTATAACGGAACAGTTTATATCATGCTAGCAATGAAAGTTTTATAACGCTTGTACGAGAAACGAAACCGAAACGTATTCGCTGGTTCCAATTTCCCTTCTCGTGTAAAGCAGGGAACATGAGTGTTAAAAGCAATGGAAGTTATTTTTTCAAATGAATGGAAAGAGTTCTTCGGTTCATGCCAGGGGCACACAACAAGGGCTGATTCGTTTCAGGATTTTGTGTCAACTTAAGCTCATAATTATTGAATTAACTCAATCATATTTTGGTCTGACAATGACATTTGTATAAGCACCACCTACAGGCGCGGACAGCTCGTGTATCCTAAAGGTTGGAACAAAAACCAGAACAGCCCTCCAAGACAGGAGTTGTGCACCCCTGGTTTATATTAAATGGTGAAAGACACCTCAATGAAAATGCATTGGCAAAGTGCAATGTTTCATATCACAAAATTATACTTTTTATAGTTTTATTCTCTTATGGTACTGTGAATTATTTTATTGACAAATAGCATGAAATGTGTTAAATGTATGCCTGTACATTGTATGATTTGAGATGGGGGGAAAACCAACAAGGGGCATGTTGAAACATTGGGATTTTGCATAGTTGTATTTGAACAAGAATGATGGGTTTATTTTCACTTACGTATTACAGCAACCTGCTTCTCGTGTATGAGTGGCAAGGTGATTTGAACTTCATCAAGAGTTATTAAAAAATCTGTGTTTTAACACCGTGAAAGTAATGTTTCTTCAACACTGTCTTGTGAGTTAAAATGCAGTATAGTACGAATGCTACTTTTCATTTTGGGGAAGTTTGAATGTTACAGAATGTCAGCAGTAGATTAAATCATTAAACCTCTTATTAAATTCAGTGATTTCATCATGTACAAAAGGACATGAGTTTTTTGTTTTTGAAAACAATGGATAGTAAGTAATTGACATGAAAAAACAGGAACACATGAATTATACATTCTTATTCATTCTGGATAGAAACTATCACAACACACATGCAGGTGCCTGTGAACCAGGTTGGGTAAAATTGCCATTCGTTTTTGAAGTATAGTGTTTATTATACTTATTATAGCTGAAAAATATTGTAATATTTATTATATTTTTTATTATTGAAATTCTTACAACATATCAATAAGTTAACTATGCATTGTCGGTCTGACCCCTGCTAAAAGCTGAATTGAGAACAGCTTGTTATGTTATGCTTATTAAACAAAAGGCCCCAACCTTGCGTTGCACTCCGCAGTTAAGAGCTACACAGTGGGCTTGAATTCATTTCAATATTTATTACCACAATTGTAACAGCAAAAGCAAGCAACAGTAATCCTTTCATCAGATTAATAATTACATTTAACAATTTTTACAATTAACAATTAACAAACACAGTTAACATTCTTTTAAAAACATATGACACTCAGTAAATAATAATAATAATAATAATAATAATAATAATAATAATATTATTGCAGTCCAAAAGTGGCTAGTGAGGAAATAAATGAAAACAAACAAAAGCTTTTGCGGTGAATGCCATTTAAATGGCCTTTGCATTTAAACATGTTGATGTCATTTCCGGAGTTAACGGAGATTGCGCAGAGCAGTGAGGTACTCCTCGTTACCAGGGTCAAGCAGAAGGGCCTTCTCATAGCACTCAATAGCTTGAAGTTTTTCACCTGTTATTTCGTGAACATAACCCAGAAGCCCATAAGCTTCGCCATCATGTGGGTTTCTCAAAACTTTTTTGAGTTGCTGTGCACACCTTTTCCCCTCTGGTGTATCTTTCTGCAGTCTAAGCCCTTCCTTGTAGTGCATAATAGCCAAGGGCACTGATTTCATGTGGTAGAGCTGGAAATCTGCGTAACGGACCTCTACAACATGTAGACTGTCATTATTAGCAGTAGCCACTTTAAATGTTTCTTGAAACATCTCCTCTGCTTTCCTGAAGTTCTTCTTCTCTGCATAGCACGCTGCTAAATCTAACTTGGCATATACAAAGGAGGGTTTAATGGAGATGGCCTGATTCAGGTGTTGGAAGCACAGTGTGAGAAGAGCTTCAGCCTCTTCTCCTCCATCCTGGATTGACATCTGTCTTTTACTCATGTAGATCAGACCGAGTTGATGGTGCACAAAGGCTGAATTGGGTGTCATTTCCTGCAGCCTTTTAAAAAGAGACAAGGCCTTATCAAATTTCTTATTTCTCCGATAGTACTTTGCCACATACTGTATCACATAGGGTTTGTTGGGATCCAAGTCCATGGCCGTTTCCATCAGCTCCTCGGCTCTCTGATACTCTTTATAGTCAGCGTGCTTCAGACCCAGCAGAACCATCATGTAAGCATTGTTTGGATCAAGTTCTAAAACCCGCCTCAACTGCCTGCTTGCTGGGGACTCTTCAAAGCTTGTGAGATTGAACTCGGTGCGATACAGAGCCACAGCATAACTCTCATTCCACTCTATCTCTTCTGGCTCCAACTCCAGCACCTTCTCAAAGCACTCTTTTGCTTTCTCATAGTATTGTTGAGAGAAGCTCATGAATGCTCCGCCTTTTTCCCCGTAGATTTCAGGATGGAGAACAGCAGGGGATTCTGTAGGAAACTGCATCTTAATCTTCTCCAGCTTGTCCAGGTAGGTCTGGGATTGTGCATGCTCACCCATATGATAATACACCCATGCCTCTCCAAATTGCCATAGGTGACAATGAGCTGCCTCTCACAGTTGTCACCATGATGCTTCCTGATGTGCTCCTCAGCCTTTTCCAAGTCATCCCGTGCTTCCTCAAGGAGACCTTGCATGAACTTTGTGAAAGCCAGATTACTGTATGACCATCCGATATTCCTGTCCTCTCCCACTGACATTTCAATCTTGCTTTTTAGCCTGTTCTGTTGATCATTTAAGTCGGCGTCATTCAAACCCCAGGTGAAGTGACACTCAAGTTGACGCAGTTTGGCGAGCAGCATATCTTTAATTAAACTGCAACAAATAAGGAATACAATGATTAAGTTCATTATATTTTAGATAATAAAATGGTTGCTGTTTGAACAAAGAGAAAGCATTTTTAAAATGTATAAAAATGTAAATCATCCAACACCAACAGATCTGTTTTTGGCTTACAAAAGTTTTCTTATTGTACATGTGAGTAGTTTATTCATCTATTTCATCATAATCTTAGAACTATTAGTTCAGGCTTTTATTAAAGATGCGCGTACTTACGCCATGAAGAACACCTTCAAGTGGATCTTGAAAACAAGCAAAACTGCGTCACAAATCACAGCCTTTTATAGAGCCACAACAGTCTCCTCCCCAATGTTTCGTAGGGATGATGTAGCGTACGAGGACCCTCCAGAGGATTCCAATTCTGCAAACACGAAACTCATGGCGGTTTTTCACGGGGAACAAGAAACTAGAAGTTAGGACCAATGTACCTTAAGTGTAAGTGTCACTTAAGGGTTTCCTTAAGTGAAGTACCAGAAACCCTCAAAAAAACTCCCTTAAGTATTGCATTTTCCCTTAATTAATCCCTTAAAATCTGTTAATTGTTGCATAAAAGCGTGCTGGGTCCGTTAATTGTTCCGAAGCGCGATGGTTTTATTTGGGTTGTCGGTGTGTGTATATAACACGGTGTGGCGTGTAGCCTATAAATAGCATGAAACCGAACCTTAATCTGTCCTACTACAGTAAATTTAATTTCTCTGTAAGTGCAGCGCCCATGAGACGGGAAACAGGGAAATTTAACTGAAACGAAAACATTGTTTGCTATTCCCTTAATCCCTTCATTATAAAATTGTTTATGTGTCCTTGAAGATTATATTTTTGCCATGCATTCTTAAATATGGCGGGTGGTCTTTTTCAAAATGAAAAATGCTGCAGGTCCTGGAGCATTTTTTAAATAGACGTCATCATGAACACCAGTACGTACCAAGATATTGAAATAACAAAACAATGCACCCCACCCCCCTCCGAATGAGCATACTTCCATTTTCCTTTAAAAACATTTGAATGCAATTCACTTACGAGTATCTACTTATATAAGTACACATAGCCTATTATATTATGAAGTAGTAAGTGTTTATAGACAAGTTTATACAGTTTAAAACATTTTTAATCATGAAAAAAGCAGGTGGTTTTAATAAATAAATAAATAAATAAATAAATAAATAAATAATCTGATGATCAAATACGCCCTGGTCCTTATCTTCGTTGTGCAGGTAGCAGTTGAAATTGTATTTCTCACTAGGGTCTTTCAGCGCACTTATCCCTGGTTATGGGTATGCACTTTGCACTTTGTTGTACATTGCTCTGGATAATAGCGTCTGCCAAATGCCATGAATGTAATGTAATGTAATAAATACCTAATAAAGTGCTCACTGAGTGCATATGTATACTGACTGCATAGTCAACTTATTCATATGTCAAGAATTTATATTTTTCTGAAAAAATTTTCAGCTATAATAAGTATGATAAACACTATACTCAATCATGTGGCAGCAATTAAATGCATAAAATCATGGTCAAGAGGTTCTGCTGTTTTTCAGACCAAATGGGGAAGAAATGTGGTCTAAGTGACTTTGATCATGGATTGTTGGTGCCAGGCAGGGTGGTTGAGTATCTCAGAAACAGAGATTTTCATGCACAACCGTCTCTAGAGTTTACAGACTATAGTGCAAAAAACATAAAACATCCAGAGTACAGCAGTTCTGCAGGCAGGACGAGACTGGTCGAAGCTGACAGGAAGGTGACATTTCATCATGTACAAAAGGACATGTTTTTGAAAACAATGGATACTAGGAAATTGACACAAAACAGGAACGTGAATTATATATCATTCTGCATAGAAACTAATACAGCACACATGCATGTGCCTGTGAGCTGGGGCGGCCATTCGATTTTAAGTATTATGCTTATTATAGCTGAAAAAAATAAAAATTTTTAATAGTAATTCTTGACATATCAATATGTTTTCTGTGCATTGTCGGTCCAACCCCTGCTAAAAGCTCCATTGAACAGCTTATTATGCCCTGAAAAAGTCCCCAACTTTGCGTTGCACTCCACAGTTAAGAGCTACACAGTGGGCTTGAATTCATTTCAGTATTTATTACTTACCATAATTGTAATAGCAAAAGCAAGCAACAGTAATCCTTTCATCAGATTAATAATTCCATTTAACAATTTTTACAATTAACAATTAACAAACACAGTTAACATTCTTTTAAAAACATGATATGTTTAACATGACATTCAGAAAATAATAATAATAATAATAATAATAATAATAATAATAATAATAATAATAATAATTTTATTATTGCAGACCAAAAGTGGCTAGTGAGGAAATAAATGAAAACGAACAAAAGCTTTTGAGGTGTATGCCATTTAAATGGGCTTTGCATTTAAACATGTTGATGTCATTTCCGGGGTTAACGGAGATTGCGCAGAGCAGTGAGGTACTCCTCGTTGCCAGGGTCAAGCAGAAGGGCCTTCTCATAGCACTCAATAGCTTGAAGTTTCCCTGCTCTTATCAAAACTGCGGCACAAACCACAACCTTTTATAGAGCCACGACAGTCTCTAAAAAAATGTCCCTCTGCGAATTTTTAGTGACAGAGAAAATCCACTTGATTATATGACATATGAAAACTTAATTATTGAATATAGATTTACGAGATCGCAACCGACCTGGAAGATGAACTCGATCACCAAACACAATTTTTTTTTTTATTACAATTTTCAATTGCGCAGAGGTTTTTTGCTATTGGGAGCTTCCAGACTGTGGTAGGCGATGCATTTAGAGTCCATAAATCAACAGTGTGCAGGGTGGTCCACAGAGTGGCAGGGGCCCTTTGCCGGCGCTTGAACAGTTACATTTCCATCACGCCCCGAGCAAGAAATCACGAACACTAATTTATTGAGACAACATGGCTTTACCCGTGTCTGTGGCGTTATCGATGGCACTCACATGAGGATCCAGGCACCCCGGGCAAATGGAGACAAATACTTAAATCGTAAGAATTATCACTCCATTAATATTCAACCGGTGCGTGACCACCTCTGCCGCATCACAAATGTGGTGGCGTCATGGCCTGGGAGCACCCATGACTCCCGTATCCTGGCGGAGAGTAGGCTCAGGAGAGATTCTGAAGACGGTGTGGTGTGCACGGTGGTATACTGTTCGGAGTGGGTACTGTTAGGGTTGTGTTATGTTACGCCACGGGGTAGCGCTGTGGGACTCGGGAGTGAATGACATGAGGGGATGTAACACGGACGAAGAACAACATTGAAGTTATCATCTTGTAACAGCACGTAGTTGTCTTATGTATTCGTAAATACAGAGAAATAACACAGGTGCCCTTGTCGACCGTGGCTGATGACACCATTCTTGAGTCCCTCTACCTGTATTTCCATTTACTTTTATTATTACTGTTGCTAGACTTCTTAGTTTGTTCAATGATTTTGTTTTCCATTCTAGGAACGATACAACAACGCCTTAACGCACATAGGGTTGGAGCGGAACATCGGGCAGCTCAAGCGTAGGTTCCGCTGTCTCCACTGTGAGCTGCGTGTGGAACCTGCGAGGGCCTGCAGAATCATTGTTGCGTGTGGAACCTTTTATCAAAGAACAATCCTGCCACTGATGAAGAGCATGCGTTGGCGATAGAACAGCATGGACACGAAGAACAGCAGCAAGGCGATGGGCATGGACATGCAGTTTTAAATGCAATCGTGAACACATTTTTTAATGAGCCCAAAATAGTTCACTTTGTGGTTATTGTTGTTACACCACTTTGTAAATAGTAAAATAATCAGTTAGTCATGCTATAATTTATTTTATATCAAGTCAAATAAATATATTTACAATAAATAAGACAATACATTGCATAGTTTGATTATTAATTAAGGCTATCTTAATCTTATCTTTAATTAATAAGAATACAAACCACACCAACGTAGCTTATCAGAAAACATAAATAACCGCAGAAAAGGTTTTGTGCGCACAAAGCCAGAAGATATGGTGACCACCCCCAGACAACCCTTGGACCCCCCTTGGCCACCCCAGGAAAAGAAAGTCCTAGAACCACCCCTGAATGTCAGTACACCTTTTCCTTGTTTCCCCATTTTCTATGTGCTTTCTGAGCTCTTGCTCCAGCCCTTGTTTGCCCTTTCTCCCCATTACGTGTCTCCACCTTCCACACCATATATGTATTTCTCCCCATTACGTCTCTCCACCTTCCACACCATATATGTATTTCTCCCCATTACGTGTCTCCGCCTTCCACACCATATATGTATTTCTCCCCATTATGTGTCTCCGCCTTCCACACCATATATGTATTTCTCCCCATTACGTGCCTCCGCCTTCCACACCATATATGTATTTCTCCCCATTACGTCTCTCCACCTTCCACACCATATATGTATTTCTCCCCATTATGTGTCTCCACCTTCCACACCATATATGTATTTCCTCCCTGGCAATTGTCTCACCTGTTTCTCCTTGTCTCTTGTCAGTGTTGCTTATAAGCCTGTCTGTCTTTTTTGGATCTGCCCCTCGCTTACCCTGGACTTCCTCCTCTGCCCCGAACCATCCTTCAGCAGCTTCTTCGCCCTCTCTCTGCCCCTGTGCGCGGGATTCCCTGGCTTTGACTTCGCCAGCCCTCGACTTCCGCCTGCCTGATCCCCATTACCCGGTTCACTTGGCTCATGACCCTCTGTCTGGACTTTATTATGAACTTTATTACTTCATCTTTTTGGTTCCTCTGTCCACAACGCTGGCATTTATGGTGTTTGTGCAATTTCTTTTTAGATTTTTAGGGTTTTGTTTTGTACCATGAATGTTTCACCTTTGCATTTGTTAAAAACATACAGTGAAATATATTTTTAATTCTCTCTCGTTCTGCTCAGTGAAATGGCCAGTGTTAATTCAACTCTCGCACTAATGAGTCCAACAGTGATCATACGCACAGTATGTACTCTGTATTTAAACATTTTACTGTTTGTATTGCAGCACATAAAAACAGTACATACATGCTGTATGTGTTCTGAAATTAAGTGTACTTTCAAATAAAACCTATTGCAAATTACATATAGCCATAGTATTATGGTAAAGTGTGCAGTAGTCTAAAGTTAGAGAACATACAGTAAATATTCCCCATATTACTTTACAGCAGATGATGACTGTATGTTCAGAACAGCACTTCATGTGTATTTTACTAGTTTTGGATTGCTTTGGATTATGTTGCTTTAACTTGTGGAAGAACCTATGCACTTGTAAATCGCTTCGGATTAAAAGCGTCAGCTAAATGATTAAAATGTATCTTATGTCCCATGTGAACGTAAGGACACTGGACACTATCTGTGTTCCAGTGTTCTATCAACAGATCTTCACAGGTTTAAGAATATTCCTGGGGATATCTACCATCCTGGTTTTTCATTTCAACCCTAATTTGGCACACTTATACTAGTAATTAACAGTTCAGGCTGATATCTGGCTGTCGAATGAGGTGTTTCATTGGGGTTGGAGTGATGTGCCAGGGGATCTCAGCAGCATCGTTAAAGTCAGATATCATGAAATCCATGTTGTCACAACATCCAAGATGTCACAATAATAAACCGTGCTCCACAAATAAAACAAACGTTAGACCGTGGTCTGGGTGGATACTCAATTCCGATTGGCTAGCAGGAATGGTTTATTACTGACTGATTGTCGCTATGATAGGCTATATGTATCCGTGTTACGACAGCAAACAACCAGTCACAATGTACACGACTAGATAGATGGCGCGATGTGTCCGTCTGCCGAATTCATAAAGTTATTCAGCATCGACTATTTCTTGCTTGCATTACTTTACATACAAACCACGTTCGCTCTTTAATTGAATGTGTGCTATATACACGGTACCTGTTATTACAAAACTGTTCGTACCGATTGCAAAACATAACGTAGGCTAAGAATTGTACATTCTACTATTTAAATAGAGCACCTGCGGGCCCGCCTGATTCCAAATAAAACTCCCCTTAGCCGACTGGGAACTCCCCTTAATCTGGGAATTACGCGGTTTCCGAAGCGCGATGGTTTTATGTGGGTTGTCGGTGTGTGTATATAACACGGTGTGGCGTGTAGCCTATACATTGCATGAAACCGAAACTTAATCTCTCCTACTACAGTAAATTTCGTTTCTCAGTAAGTGCAGCGCCCATGACACGGGAAACAAGGAAATGTAACTGAAATGAAAACATTGTTTGCTATTCCCTTAATTCCTTCATTATAAAATTGTTTCTGTGTCCTTGAAGATTATATTTTTGCCATGCATTCTTAAATATGGCGGGTGGTCTTTTTTAAGATGAAAAATTATTCAGGTCCAGGAGCATTTTTTAAACACCAGTACGTACCAAGATATTGAAATAACAAAACAATGCACCCCACCCCCCTCCGAATGAGCTTACAATATTTCCATTTCCAATTTTCCATTCCAAAAATTAAACTTTTGAATGCAATTCACGTGCGAGTATCTGCTTATATAAGTACACATAGCCTATTATATTATGAAGTATTAAGTGTTTATAGACAAGTTTATACAGTTTAAAACATTTTAACCATGAAAAAAGCAGGTGGTTTTAATGTTGTGGCTCATCGTTGTGTGTGTGTGTGTGTGTGTGTGTGTGTGTGTGTATATATATATATATATATATATTTATAGATATATGATGCGTTGTGTGTATAAGTCTATTGTCTGTTCTGGCTCCACGGTGGTGGAACGAACTCCCCGTGGAGGTCAGGACAGTAGAATCTCTTTCCATCTTCAAGCGCAAACTGAGGCACATATAGAAACTGTTATAACTCCTACACCGTTCACCTGATTTGGATGTAAATACCCTCAAATTAAAGCTTGTTCGTTTAATTTAAAATCCATTGTGGTGGTGTATAGAGCCAAAAAGAGGAGAATTGTGTCGATGTCCCAATATTTATGGACCTGACTGTTTGTCATCAGCAGATTAAATCATTAAATCTATGATTAAAATGAGTGATTTCATCATGTACAAAAGGACATGTTTTTGAAAACAATGGATAGTAGGAAATTGACACAAAACAGGAACACATTAATTATACATTTTTATTCATTCTGGATAGAAACTAATACAACACACATGCAGGTGCCTGTGAGCTGGGGCGGCCATTCGATTTTGAAGTATTATGCCTATTATAGCTGAAAAATATATATTTTTTAAAATAGAAATTCTTGACATATCAATATGTTTTCTGTGCATTGTCGGCCCCCTGCTAAAAGCTCCATTGAGAACAGCTTATTATGCCCTGAAAACGTCCCCAACCTTGCGTTCCACTCCACAGTTAAGAGCTACACAGTGGGTTTGAATTCATTTCAGTATTTATTACTTACCATGATGGTAAAAGCAAGCAACTGTAATCCTTTCATTAGATTAATAATTACATTTAACAATTTTTACAATAAACAATTAACAAAAACAGTTAACAATCTTTTAAAAACCTTAATGTTTAACCTGACATTCAATAATAATAATAATAATAATAATAATAATAATAATAATAATAATACAGAATATCCATGCACTTTGCAGTCCAAAAGTGGCTAGTGAGGAAATAAATGAAAACAAACAATATCTTTTGCGGTGTATGCCATTTAAATGGCCTTTGCATTTAAACATGTTGATGTCATTTCCGGAGTTAACGGAGATTGCGCAGAGCAGTGAGGTACTCCTCGTTGCCAGGGTCAAGCAGAAGGGCCTTCTCATAGCACTCAATAGCTTGAAGTTTTTCACCTGTTATTTCATGAACATAACCCAGAAGCCCATAAGCTTCGCCATCATGTGGGTTTCTCAAAAGTTTTTTGAGTTGCTGTGCACACCTTTTCCCCTCTGGTGTATCTTTCTGCAGTCTAAGCCCTTCCTTGTAGTGCATAATAGCCAAGGGCACTGATTTCATGTGGTAGAGCTGGAAATCTGCGTAACGGACCTCTACAACATGCGGGTGGTCATTCTTAGCAGTAGCCACTTTAAATGTTTCTTGAAACATCTCCTCTGCTTTCTTGAAGTTATTCTTCTCTATATAGCAATCTGCTAAATCTAACTTGGCATATACAAAGGAGGGTTGAATGGAGATGGCCTGATTCAGGTGTTGGAAGCACAGTGTGAGAAGAGCTTCAGCCTCTTCTCCTCCATCCTGGATTGACATCTGTCTTTTACTCATGTAGATCAAAGCGAGTTGATGGTGCAGAAAGGCTGAATTGGGTGTCATTTCCTGCAGCCTTTTCAAAAAAGACAAGGCCTTATCAAATTGTTTATTTTTCCGATAGAACTTTGCCACATACTGTATCACATAGGGTTTGTTGGGATCCAAGTCCATGGCCCTTTCCATCAGCTCCTCGGCTCTCCGATTCTGTTTATAGCTAGCGTGCTTCAGACCCAGCAGTACCATCATGTAAGCATTGTTTGGATCAAGTTCTAAAACCCGCCTCAACTGCCTGCTTGCTGGGGACTCTTCAAAGCTTGTGTGATTGAACTCGGTGCGACACAGAGCCACAGCATAACTCTCATTCCACTCTATCTCTTCTGGCTCCAACTCCAGCGCCTTCTCAAAGCACTCTTTTGCTTTCTCATAGTATTGTTGAGAGAAGCTCATGAATGCCCTGCCTTTCTCCCCGTAGATTTCAGGATGGAGAACAGCAGGGGATTCTGTTGGAAACTGCATTTTAATCTTCTCCAGCTTGTCCAGGTAGGTCTGGGATTGTGCATGCTCACCCATATGATAATACACCCATGCAAAATTGCCATAGGTGACGATGAGCTGCCTCTCACAGTTGTCACCATGATGCTTCCTGATGTGCTCCTCAGCCTTTTCCAAGTCATCCCGTGCTTCCTCAAGGAGACCTTGCATGAACTTTGTGAAAGCCAGATTATTGTATGACCATCCGATATTCCTGTCCTCTCTCACTGACATTTCAATATTGCTTTTAAGCCTGTACTGTAGATAATTTACGTTGGCGTCATTCAAACCCCAGGTGAAGTGACACTCAAGTTTGGCGAGCAGCATATCTTTAATCAATCTGCAACAAATAAGGAATACACTGATTACATTAATTATATTTGGGGTAATAAAATGGTTGCTGTTTGAACAAAGAGAAAGTCTTGTCTAGTTTTTTTAATGTATAAAAATGTCAATCATCCAATACTAAGAGATACGTTGTTTTCTTATTGTACATGTGAGTAGTTTATTTATCCATTTCAACATAATCTTAGAACTATGAATTCCGGCTTTTATTAAATATGCGCTTACTTACAAATAGCTTCACGTGGATCTTGAAAACAGGTAAAAATTCCGCTGCTCCTATTAAAACTGCGCCACAACCCATAGCGTTTTATAGAGCCTATAGAGTCCCGTGCCACGCCCTCCACAGGATTCAATTCATGCAAACTTTAAACTCAAGAAAAGGGAACAAGAAACTCGCTATGACCATGTTTTTGTTTTCAATTCTGTGAGCGACCTTAAGCGTGGATCTATGAAATATCAGTCACAATAAGCCAATGCATATGCAGTTGAAACGTAATTTTCTTTGCTAGAGTTCCGTTTCTTATTTCCTGAGTCTGCTTACACTCTCTCAGCAGTGTCTCCTAGGAGACTTAAGGTACACTGGAAATACTTTTTATCAGAGATGCGCACCGTAGGTGTTTGTTTTTAAGCTAAGACGCCGATGCATTACTGCGGTTTACGACACCTGTGTTGCTGCACTAACTGCATTAGTGGGCGAATACAAAAGGTACGCTATCTTATAGTTAGTTGCCGCAGCTGCGATGTTTGCCAATAATATTTCATTATCACAGCTGCACTTATTGTGGTTATCCTAGGTCACTGGCATGCTTTTATGGCAGGCTTTTTTGTGTGTTTTGACCTACTATTAAAAAGGTATTTACCAACCGATCTACAGAGCGCATTCGTTTTAGATATGGTAATAACGCAATTTATTATTCCTTTAGATATCCTGTGATTCTGATTGGGTTGCCAGCCCCCTGACGGAAGACCATGTTTTACAAAACGAAGCTACGTCTCTTTAAACGTGGCCAGTAATTACGCAAGATGCGGTTGCAAGTTTTTTTCCACACCTAAATGGCCAGCTATATTCTCATGTGAAATCCCCAGCACCATTTCTCTGAACTTTGTGGGGACTACAATTTGATCAATAACTTCCTTTTTCAAGACACCAAAATGAAACGCCCACCTTCTCATTAACAAGCCGTTTTTTTTTTTAAATAATACCCCAAAGGTGCATTCTGTAACTCAGCCTCCGGACAGACCAAGCTGAACAATGGTTAAGGTAGTATCACTCTTTTGCTCTGTTATGACCTCCTCTCTGGCAACAGTGGTCAGTGGCTCAGAAAACTTAACCTCCTCAGCTTTTAGCAGGGTAGGAGCAGAAACATCTGTGGTATTGAGCCATGAGGGCGAGCAGCGCTTTGCCTGAGCAGTACTAAGCTCCAGTTTTGACTCTAGCTGGGTGCGGTCTCGAGCCAGAGCATGCGTCACTGCACACGCAGGAAACACTGAGCGGTGCTGTTTAGCAAGTTTATCTAACTCCCCAGAAGAAACTGGATCCGGTATAACCACCACAGGTTGAATGTTTCCAGACCTTACCACCAGCTAGATCATGGCCAAGAATAACTTCCACTCCTTCCACAGGCAAGGAGGGCTGGACAGCAACCACCATATCATCCCGCACCAGATCACAGTCCAAATGAACCCTGTGCAGAGGTACACTCATGGGAATTAGACCAATACCACGAACCAGGACATTCTCCCCAGTAGCGGAGGACTCAAAAAAGGGCAACACATTATAAAGAATTAAAGTTTGAGCGGCGCCAGTGTCTCTTAACACGCGCACTGGTTTTTTACTGAGACCGCCTACAAACAAAACATAACTGTCAGAAATAAAAGAGCTATACTCTGCTTCCACAATTTCTGCTTTGGAAAGTTCCTTTTTTCCTGACAACCCCACATGAGACAGCTGCTGTAGACTAAAGCCATTGTTTTAGAGTTTTAGAAAATGGACACTCGTTTTGCCAGTGACCCTTATTACTGGCATACATGGGCAGGAACAAATTTACCATCTGTTCCAGGAACAGACCTGACTACAGGGGCAGAAGTACTCCCACCAGAACGAGAACGAGGTGAGGAGAAATCACTTTCTAGATTTAGCCACTCTTTCAAACAGCTGAAAAAATGCTTCCGGATCTTCTTCATTGAATTTTGGAACTAGCCACAAATAATGAGTTATGTTACTCTTCTCTTGGTCAGGCATTCCAGTAAAACTTCCATTGAGCATTGACCATTGCACATATAAGATATCACAGGTGAGCATCGTCTGATGAAACAGATCCAGTAAAAACACAACAATAGCTATTCTTCAGTTTAACGTTCTCATTTATTTGATCAAACGGAATAAGAGACTGGAAGGCCTACCAGCTTTCTGATGGTTCTTCAATTTGCTCATACATACAGTATGACTTAAATACAGTTTTCAGTATACGGCCCCAGAAGGGAGGGGGGAACATAAACAAAAATACACGCAGGTGGCTCCTAACTTTTATCAGTATTTGGTCTTTACTGTTATCAGTATTTTGTCTTCACTGTTACCCCTTGTTGGCCTTCTATGAGAACCGGAGTGTGCTAGCTACCCCCTTCTGGGTGAAGCAGAGACATCTAGGTGAAAGGCTATTTGCCTGCTGGGAGAGAGAAAAAGAAAGACTCCCTTTTAACACTCAATAAAGAAGTGGTCTAATAGGAATAAGGATTACAATAAAAGGTTATCTGTGATCACGTGATTATCTCTATGTTAACACACATTGTAAATTAAGAATCAATTAGGAAAATTATCCTTACAATCAATTAATAAAATTATCCTTACACCATTCAGTAGCAGGTAATGAGAACTGCCACTCATTAAATATTTCCAAATCTTTTTGTTTCTCTCATACAAGGACCAACTTGTCTCCCTCTAACTGCACTCGTAATTTATCTTCTTCCAATTCCAACTCCAATTGATGTTCTTTCCTTTTCCAACTCAGCCAATTTTATTTGCAAAGCAGCATCCGTGTCCACCATCTCTCCCAACAATCCTTTATCTACGGCAAGTTGAAACAACAATATTTGGAGTGCAGAACCGTTACGTTTTCCTCCCCACGACTCACCCCAAAATTCAGACCTTTTCAATAACTGGAAACTAGTTCTAGAAGGACGAAGCAAAAATTAATTTACATTCGGATGCACTACTTCAGGCGGCAACCTCAGCATGAAAGAACAAACTCAAATCTTACTTCCTCTACAGCACAGACAATCCTTTTGGAATACAACCAATGCTCAACAATGACCAGTTTGAATGAGACATACTTACAAATTACAAATCTGGCAAAACTAAAATAGACAAACGGTAAGCAGCTCCGATATCAGAATCAGAATCAGAATCAGAATCTCTTTATTCGCCATGTAGTTTTACGTACATGGAATTTGCTGTGGTTTGTGGGTGCATACAAACAACATAAAGAATGAAACCAAAAAAATAGGAACATAGATATATAATAAGGTGGAATGTGATCTGGGTAAAAATAAGTAAATATATACAATGCTGAAGCGGGGTATATGAAGTATTGTTAAAGTGCAAAAAATAAAATATATAAAATATAAATAAAATTTAAAAAATATAAAGTTTATGAAGTTTTATGGGGGAGGGATAAAAGTCTGTGACAATGGGGACCCTTGGGCCTTGTTGATGAGGCCAGCTGCCGATGGGTAGAAGCTGTTTCTGTGGCGAGAGGTTTTGGTCCTGATGGACCGCAGCCTCCTGCCAGAGGGGAGTGTTTCCAATAGTCTGGGTCCGGGGTGAGAGGGGTCGGCCACAATCCTTCCTGCACGCCTCAGGGTTCTGGAGGTGTACAGGTCCTGAAGAGATGGCAGATTGCAGCCAATCACCTTCTCAGCAGAGCGGATGATACGCTGCAGTCTGCCCTTGTCCTTGGCAGTGGCAGCAGCATACCAGATGGTGATGGAGGAGGTGAGGATGGACTCAATAATGGCGGTGTAGAAGTGCACCATCATTGTCTTTGGCAGGTAGTACTTTTTCAACTGCCGCAGGAAGAACATCCTCTGCTGGGCTTTTTTGATGAGGGAGCAGATGTTCAGCTCCTACTTGAGGACCTGGGAGATGATGGTTCCCAGAAAGCGGCAGGACTCCACAATGTTGACAGGGGAGTCTCTCAAGGTGATGGGGTCGGGTGGGGGTGGGTTCTTTCTGAAATCTACAACTATCTCCACTGTCTTCACAGCGTTGAGCTCCAAGTTGTTCTGACTGCACCAGGTCACCAGATGGTCAATCTCCCACCTGTAGGCGGACTCATCCCCACCAGAGATGAGTCCAATCAGGGTGGTGTCATCCGCAAACTTCAGGAGCATGACAGATTGGTGACTGGAAGTGCAGCAGTTGGTGTACAGGGAGAAGAGCAGAGGGGAAAGAACGCAGCCTTGGGGGGAACCGGTGCTGATGGTCCGGGAGTTAGAGACATGT
The DNA here is from genome assembly GCF_963514075.1 of Conger conger. Lineage (NCBI taxonomy): Eukaryota > Metazoa > Chordata > Actinopteri > Anguilliformes > Congridae > Conger > Conger conger. Next base: position 17,841,654 of record NC_083771.1, read on the forward strand.
TTTCCCAGCTTCACGTGCCTCCTGTCAGACAGGAAGTCTGTGATCCACCTGCAGGTTGAATAAGGCACGTTCAGCTGGGAGAGCCTGTCTTGTAGCATAGTTGGCATTATTGTATTGAAGGCAGAGCTGAAATCCACAAACAGGATCCTGGCGTAGGTTCCTGCGGAGTCCAGGTGCTGTAGGATGAAGTGTAGAGCCATGTTTACGGCATCATCTACAGACCTGTTGGCTCTGTAGGCAAACTGCAGGGGGTCCAGGAGGGGGTCTGTGATGGATTTGAGGTGGGACAGTACAAGGCGCTCAAAAGACTTCATCACCACAGAGGTCAGGGCGACGGGTCTGTAATCATTCAGTCCTGTGATCCTTGGCTTTTTGGGGACAGGGATGATGGTGGAGGCCTTGAAGCAATCTGGTACATGACAAGTCTCCAGTGAGGTGTTAAAAATGTCTGTGAACACCGGAGACAGCTGATCAGCACAGTGCTTCAGGGTGGATGGAGAGACAGAGTCTGGCCCGACTGCTTTGCGGGGGTTCTGCCTCTTGAAGATCCTATTGACATCTCTTTCCAGTAAGGACAGAGGTGTCTCTGAGGTGAGTAGCTGTGAAGTGGCCCAGGCTCCTGCTGTGATAGAGGAGGTGGGGGACGAGGGGGGCTGGAGCTGGTGGCTTTTGTCATGGGGGATGGTGTCAGGACTGTCCCATTGACCTTCAAAGCGACAGTAGAACTCATTCAGGTCGTTGGCCAGGCGTGAATTGTTCATGGAGTTTTAGTATATATAAGGGGGTATAGTCTGTGGCGTATATTGTACGCAGTGCATATGGCTTGCTGTGCCTATTGTTTGCAGTGGAATTACAGTTTGTAGTCTATACGGTTTGCAGTGCTTATAGCTTGCAGTGAATCTTCTGTGTATGTGTATGTGTATGTATGTGAGTGTTGGTTTGGTCTGCACTCTCTCCCACTCTCCCTGCCAATAGGGCCCGGGTCCTGTTGTAGCCGTGGTCTTTCAGTAAAGCAGAACCGTAGAGGAACCGTCCCCTATCATATCTAAGGGGGCTACATCAGTTTTATGTCTTTATAAATATATTGATATAATTTGATTCCAACAAACTGCTGGGTTTTAAAGATTGGTATTTTGTGTTGTGGTCTGTTATTCTGGAACAGAATAATATTGAAAGCACCAACAATCATTCCATGGTCAAAGTCACTTAGATCATATTTTCTCCCCATTCTGATGGTTGATGTGAACATTAACTAAAGCTCCTGACCTGTTTCTTCATGATTGTTTGTGATGCACTGCTGCCACATGATTGGCTGATTAGGTAATCACATGAGTAAAATAAAGTCCTTGATGAGTGTATGTAGCTACTGTAGGACCTAAATATCCAAAATTAGCAAAAAGATAATGAAATATAATCTAAATGTGCCTTTCTGGTGGAACTACTAACACTGAACATTTTACTGTTTATATTGTAGCACATAAAAACAGGGCATGCATGCTGCAGCTACTACATCGTATGTGTTCTGAAATAAGGTGTATTTTCAAATAAAACCTAAAGCAAATTACATATAGCCATAGCGTTAGGGTAAAGTGTACGTAGCATTAGTCTAAAGTTAGAGAACATACAGTAAATATTCCCCATAGTACTTTATGGTAGAGAGTCATGTCTCGGATGCTGACAAAGAAAATGTTGCCTTATGGTAATTATTTACTTGGAAATTTGAATTTTGTATTTTAGTGGTTTTACATGGGTTTGAAATGACATGTCAGTCATGTAATTTCAGCAAAACAAACACAGTTGATTTCTAGATAATGCCTGGAACAAATATAGAAACACAGTGATGGATGTTGTAATTGCATTCCTTTCAATGCATACAATTTAAATGTAAATTAATCTGCACACCACTATATTATGGTGCCATCTTAAGCTGTCCTCCCAGGGTGACACATTAAATGTATCAATTATGTCAGTCATTAAACTATTGCATTGCACATTAATATTCTAATGTTACCATACTCAAAACTCATGCTTAGGATATTTAACCTCTGAGGTTGCTTACATGCTAAATTTGAAAAGAACAGTATAAATCTTTTGCAAATCCGTTGCAATCTTAAACTGTAATCAAATGAAATAAGTGGTTGTTATGTTTCAAAAAACGGTGACTAAAATCACAGGAAGTTGAGACCGGAAGTTCTGTACAGGAATTCTAATTGTTGCTAGCTTCATGGAGCTAGCTGTAGCCACTACAGGTGGGTCAAGCCGCCAAAATAAGACACTGTTAAAAAAAAATGAGCGGAACCAGTTTCTGGCTGATTCAACTGATTATTTTTACCCTTCCACCAGATACCATAAATCATTATTGTAACTCCCCCCATTTTTTCATTACCCTGAACAAGAAGTTCTTAGTAAGGCTTCTTTGTGAATAGGTCTGTATTACAGGTACAGGGCAATCCGTATGTACTTGGACAGTTTCTGTTCCTTAGTCCAGCACATTGGATTTCAAATTAAACAATGAATGTGAGGTTGAAGTACAAACTGCCCCCTGTAATTTGTAAGTTGATGCCTGTAGGAATCACATCCCTTTGTATACAAACCCCCCCAAAAGTAATTGGATGGTTGCTTCCCAGCTGCTTCTGAATAGTCATGTGTATTCAATCACTTCATTAGTGCAGGTATAAGCTTTCAGTATCTAGCCTTGAGACTTTTGATTCTCTTTGAAGTCTGTTATTGCCGTTTGTCAACTTGAGGCCCAGATTTGTGCAAAAATTGTGATAAATTTATGTCTTTTTTTAAACTATCAGAGACATCGGCTTTCCAAAATAAACTGTTTGGAACATCATTAAGAAGAAAGAGAGCACTGGTGTATGTTTGGGATCATTGCCTTGCTGTGGGATGAAGCACCATCCAATGAGTGTGGAGGTATGTCTGAACTTGAGCAGCTAATATGCTTCTGTACTTTTCAGAATTCATTCTGCTGCAGTTACGTTGTCATCAAGTGCATGGGAGCCAGCACCTGTGACAGCCCTACATGCTATAAAACCATCTATCACAGATGAAGAGATGAAGAGGGTGCTTTGGATCTTGATCAGTTCCTTTTGACCAACACACTTTTCTCTTGCCATCACCTTCATTATAGTGACAATTCAGATATCAACTGTAGAGGTCTTCCTTGACCTATGAGCCCCTTCGCAATTACTGAGCTCACCAGTGCTCTCTTTCTTTTTAATGATGTTCTTATGCCTGCACTAAGGAATCAATTAAATACACCGGTCTAATAAGAAACAGCTGAGAAGCTGTCCATTTACTTCTGGTCCCCTAAAATGCAAGACTGTATAAAAAGGGATTCAATTCCTACAAATATCACCTGATATGGATGTAAACACCCTCAATTTAATGAGGGTATTTTTTTTCTTCTGACTTGTAGCTACCGTGTCTCAGGAAACCCGCATCTCAGCCCAGAGTTCCAACGGCAGTTGCGCTCTCTCCCACAGGAGTACAATCTGAACACACAGCACCTGTACAAACGATTCATCCACACCTACGGAACGCACTACATCCAACAGGTGCGACTGGGCGGTCGTCTGAGGAAGCTCACCTCCAATCCAAATTTTAAACTACTTACTGTCAAAAAACATTCATTTCTAATTCACTCTAAATGTCTAATTAATATCTCAGTTTGAAGATATTGGGCCTTAACCATTACAGTGCCCAAGCCCAATATTAAGTGGCTCCACCAAAATCCCCTAACTGAATAACTGATTCTGACTAAGTCCTCAGACTCCACAGAAACATCGGACTCAGGTTCTCAATCATCTAGGACGCTGTTATCTACAAAAATTTTCCCTAAATCCTCTGCCGTAAATACTTCAAAATATTTGCTGCCACTATCAAATAAACTTGCTATGACTCACTTCATTTTACTTGCAAAATATGAAAGAAACTTGTATTGCAGCATGCTTTGAATTTGATCATTTTGACCGTAAGGCTTTGCCTTTTGGTTAGAATACAACTGGGGCTTAAACCAATAGCACAGCAGTCATTTTGAAGGTCGAGAAACTGAAAGGGTTAAAAGTTATTTTCTTTTTTTTCCCACAAGAGGCCATATTTGAGACATCAAAAAGTTGCTTTTTTTTGTCTGGAAGACTTAGAAGAGACCCATGTTCTATAAAAAAAATAAAAAAAATACATCAGGTGATTAATAATGATGACATTGCTCATGAAATATGCAATTTAGGTAATTTACACATATTCTGACACCAGGAAGGCATCACCATCCTCAGCTTTGGATATGCTGAAGATTCACTCATGGTCATCTTTCATGAAAAAAATGGTCTTGGTATCTTGATAGGTTTGGTTTCTATTGCTGCTTCAAAAACCCTAACCTTTGTCCCAAACAGGAGAAAATTGAAGTCCAAAATACTGTAACTTTTGAAAAATAAAACTTTATTAAAACTTTGAAGTACATTGTTTTAGTTTAGTTTTTAGTTTTAGTTTTCTTCAAAAATACAGTCTAACTTCATATCACCATGGACTTTTCAATCAATTACAAAAGTCTCTTTGTCAAGCATGCGAAAAGCCAAATAGCTGTCAATTCAGAAGAGTAGGTATTACTGTCAAATATGGAGATGGATCGTTTATGTTTTGGAAATATTTTGCTGCCAGTGTTCCAGTGGCACCATTTAAGCATAATAGCATAATGAATTCAGGCAAATTCAGGGCAGAAATTTGGAGGAATGGTCAAAAATCCATGCAAATGCCTTCACTAACCTTATCACACAATATAGTCATCTTTGCCAGGGGTGTTTGCATAAAGTATTAAACCAGGGTGGCAATAATTGAAATGCATTTCCAATTTGAAGAATGTAAGACCATTCACTGCTGTTCCAGAGACGCCCCAAAGTTACTTCGAGCCACGCCTTCCCCTGCCGGAGCGTTATGCAGGTGAGCCGGGCTCCTGTCAGTCCTTCCTTTCTCACTGTTCCTTGGTGTTCGGGCCGCAGTCTTCTTTGTTTCCTAATGAACAATCCAAAGTGGCTTCTGTGATAACGCTGCTGGCTGGGAACGCGGGTGGGGAACAGCCTTCTGGGACTCTGGGGCTCTTAAGTGTGACGACTTTCTTTCCGTGATGAAAAAGAGTATTTGACGGGTCAGCTGTGGGGCACTCCAGGGCGTGCCAGCTCCTCCTGTGTCAAGAGTTCGGTGTCTGACTTTTTGATTGAATGTAGAGCTTTGGCGGCCTCTGCTGGCTGGAATAAAGAAGCTCTCTATGACACAGTCTGCCGCAAACTCGCACCACGGCTTATCGGTCCATTCCCATCTCCAGAGTCATCCGTCCCTCCACGGTCTAGCTGAACCTCCCACCTCCCCTATGCTGGATCCATCCAGTTTTCCACGTGTCCTGTGTCAAGCCCGACGCAGTGCCCCGTCTCAGCCCTCCTGCCTGACCCCCACCTCACCCCCTGGCTCATCGATGAAAATCCAGTGTACACATTTATTCTTCCTACTTCTGGGTTGCACTTGGTTCTTCAGTCCCAGCACCTGATAAATTTCTGAATCTGTTGACACCTGGCCACTAAACTTAACCATTTGGAAGATTATGAAGGATTCAAAGGTAAAGCAAGTGATGACGAGGCACACCTTCATTGTGCTGATAAAAATGACAAATGAATTTAAACACACTACCTAATGATGAGCCTATTAGTTAACTTCAGTGTTTTATTCATCTTATGTAATTGTTTACATGAATGTGGTCAGTTTATTCTTCATGCCATTACAAAGCTATTTCTGGTATAATGTGGTTTAAGGTCAAAGATCATATTTTTGTCCCTATTCTGACATTTGGTCTGAAAAACAGCTGAACCTCTTGACCACATCTGCATGCTTTTATGCATTTAGTTTCAAGTCACCTTTCTTTTCCAGAGAAGTTGTTGGGCCCAGTGGCAAGTATCTTTTGATGGGGGCCGACAGCCAGCAACAGACTGATGGCAGCATTAAGGCAGGGCTCTACAGTTTCATTGATGACAGAATCACGCCAGGAATTGCGGAATGTAAAAAGCTATAAGACAGATTCCATAGGGCCCTACACTAAATAGTGCTGAAAGCTGATTGGAGATTTGAAAATATGCCTGCATAATGTAAATGTTGTGATAAGTGATTTATTCAATACACATTACCAAAAATCAACAACTATTTACAGCATAGCGTGAAGAAAGAAACTGACAAAAATGTACAGTCTTGGAATGCTGTGTTTTCAACAACAACAATACAATAGGTAAGATTTTTGTGTTAAAACATTGTTACAAGTCCATTGTAAATCTATTCCTATGATTGAAAAAGGCTCACTGGCATGTTGACTCACCCTCTGCCTGTGTTCATAGTCCTTAAATTCGGGATTGAAAATATACAGTTGACAGACCGACACTCTGTACCAAAACATTGTATAGCTGTACAATAATTCAAGCTCATTGGTTGAAAATTGTGGCGGCACGGATGGTGCAGTGGGTAGCACTGCCGCCTCACAGCAAGGAGGTCCTGGGTTCGAATCCCCGTCGGCCGGGGCCTCTCTGTGCGGAGTTTGCATGTTCTCCCCGTGTCTGCGTGGGTTTCCTCCGGGTACTTCGGTTTCCTCCCACAGTCCAAAGACATGCACGTTAGGCTGATTGGAGAGTCTAAATTGCCCGTAGGTATGAGTGTGTGAGTGAATGGTGTGTGTGCCCTGAGATAGACTGGCGACCTGTCCAGGGTGTATTCCTGCCTTTCGCCCAATGTATGCTGGGATTGGCTCCAGCCCCCCTGCGACCCTGATCAGGATAAGCGGGTTCAGATAATGGATGGATGGATGGATGGTTGAAAATTGGTTCTAACTGCCATAGTCAATGGCATGGGTGGGGGGGTTTCAACGTCAGTGTGTTCTCAGAGAAGGGGGAGGGATAAACAGTGTTTGAGGGTGTTTGTTACTGCAATTCCTCTCTTGACCGTTAGTTTGAGGTTATGTATTGTACCTTTAAAATAAATTATATCAAAGTGTTTGCACTCCACACTAAGATTCTTGGCTACTCAATCTTAAAACAATGCGATGAGGACAGAGGAGATGGATTTGGCTCTAGCTGAGTGGAATGCCTTGGTGACCGAGAGAAGCCTCAGAGGAGTGGCTACTCTTGAAGCCGGACTGGTTGGGATCATGAAGATTGTTCCGGCGGAGATAAGTTGTCAGTTGGGATCAGACCATTCCAGAGTTTTAGATAGGAAGGGAAGAAGAGACACAGGCTGGTAGTTGTTCGGAGCAGAGGGTTTTAGGTCTTTCAAGTTTTACTTGTGTTTTTTGTGTCTATATTCATAGTGGCATTGTGTATTCACGACTGAATATTGCGGTATGTGAATTATATAAGAATTACTTCACACTACAAAAAGCATGTGTTGATTTTCTGTTGTATTAGTAATTGAGGTATAAATACCAATAAGGGCAGGTTTGATACATAGTGACCGTTTACTCACAGTCTGGGGCCCTATTATATACCATGCAGTTTAGTCAATCATCAACAAAAAGACCACTTCCAGAATCTGAAGCCTCATTCACATAAAGTGAATATGTTTAAGCATGGAATATCTTCCTGTTATCCAACATTTTTACTCTGACATCAAATTAATTGCATTTGTGAGTGCTTTCTATTAAGCTTGTTGCTTTATCAAGCCGATAATTACTCCCAATTTAAGATCAGAAAGACACAAGATTAGAAATATACTGTAAATGAAGATTTAACAGAAAATGATATGGTTTATACTGGTTAATGAGGTTTGAAAAACCAACATGAGAATGCACGACCGGACTGAAGGCCAAATTCATCTTGAAAAGGAGGGACCAGGGCCCTGCACACAGCACAACGCAGTGATGAAACAAGAGAAGAGGCCATTTTATGTCTCAGCTGGGTCAACAGGAACTGAAGAGGACAAGCTGCAACAGGTTGACCTTGGCTAAATGCGATCTCCGGCAACAGGTGAGGCTGAATGGGGGCTGAAGTCAATTTAATTGGTTAATGAATATGCTTAATTATATATAGATGAAATCAGAATGTTTGTAAGTAAAGGTCTCTAAAGATACTTCGGGGTGGCCACTTAGCCGTAACGGTGACGTTACTTCAAAATCGACTGAACTAGAGAAGTGTAGAAAAAGTGAGTTCGATAACTATGCCGAAATCGCGTTGTGTTTTTGACTGTAGTGCCAGATGTAATCAGACACACAGTTGATTGGGATGTTTCCGATTGTTAAAAGATGATTACAGTAAAGTTCGTTTTATTTTGGGATATTAGCCAGATATGGGATATTTGGGATATTAACCAGATATTCGTAATTCCGAATTCAATAGCCCACGAACTAAACGTCCAAATAAGATAATAACACAAAATGTTTAAACGTGGCAACAAAGACAATCCACTGCAACCTATTTTTTTTGTGAAGAATTACTTTCGCTTTGAAAATTGGTTAATTACATACAGACATTTTTGGTTTTAGGGACCGTCTAGAAAGTACAACGACACGAAATGTAGGAGATTCAAAATATAAAAACCTTCCGATCAACATGCATAAAAGCTGTAAAACTTATTCCACAGCCCAAGGAACGAATGACGACTAATACTGTAGGTCTGGACATTTCACATCTGATATTTTTTTAGATTGGGAAATTTAAACAGGGTTTAATTTTGTTTGCCTTTTTTTGAGCGTATGTTTAATTCTGGTCAGTTTTTATGTGGAAACCTACACCATGGGTCTCCAACACGTTGCTCTCAAGCTACCAGTCGCTTGCCGCCCGCTTCTAAGTAGCTTGCCAAAGGCTGAAGCAGTATACATTTAAACACAATTGTTGCCGCAAGGCATTCCAGCCTATGAATTTAATAAAAAGTGAATCAGACAAAATTAAAAATTAACTCAACTTAGGCTACTTGGCTACGCAATAAGGTTTCCATGTATTTACAGCACAGCGCACGTTCAATGAATGAATGAAAGCGGCTTCCTTGGCTCGCAATAAACAGACGGGTGGAAATCCCGACACTCTTTCAACTACATAAAACTTAACAGTGAACCATCAAATAACCCCCCAGATTTCAGTGCCCATCAGTCCCAACATTTAGCAATAGAATCAAACAGTGCAAAAGTAAATAAAATCCCAAACCAAAGCGAAAATATTTTGATAGCCGACCGGTATGCTGCTCCAAACGAAACGCATGTCTCACAATAAAACGCACGTTAGGAAAAAAAGATCCTTAACTTGCTGTTATCTACGCTAATTTGTTATTGTTCATGAAGGCGTGTCTGGCAAGTTGTTCTTTTATGGATTCTGGACTTGCATGTGATTTATTGTGTTTGAGAATATAAACTAAGTCTGTTAAGACTGACACTGACTTACCAAACGGTGTTTCCTGATTAGCCTACACTAATTGATTTCTGAACGGTTACAGGAAGTGTTGAACAGTGTTGGCCCACTTTAAGTGTAGCCTTTTACTTTATTTCTAAGAATAAAATTCTACAACAGAAGCCTAATAAGAAATAAAGGCCTGCCTCGAATACAAGCCTGCCCCAAATAAAGGCCTGTGCTTTGTGCAGCCTGAGTAAATAAAATAACTGAATTGGACTGATTTGACGGATTAAAGTAATTCTCAACAAGCTGATGTTAACGCCTGGTTCATAACTGGCCCATTAGGAATAAATAGCATTCAGTTGCTGTGGTGTAAATAAATTACCCTTACAGTTGCCCAACGCTTTTATCCCCACCGGTAACCAAAGGTCACTGGAACAATTACAAAGGTCGGATGAATTATTAATATTCTATCATCAAGTAATCAGCCCAAAAGCAATGAAAAGTGAACAGAAACATTGGAGGCTAGCTAGCTTCATTATAATCAGACGTAACTTTCCATTTGGCTGTCCTTTAAACTAATGGCCTATGACACGAATAGCCTGAAATTAAAAAATGAAATGCATCAAAATCACCTTGCAACATTTTGTGCTTACTCAGCACATTGAGCAGGTAGTCAATAAACAAATCCATGGATTAAAAAACATCTGTTGATACCCAACTAATGTAGGGTATTATTGTATATGAAGAAAGTTTTCATCTTTGTAATTGGCAAGTTTATCATCTTCATCATCATCACCACCTTAATCAGCACCACAGCATATTGTCTTGAAAATAAAGAGCAAATTAAATATATTAAGCTTTTCTCATTATTTATTTATGTTGGCCTGTTTATTTTTCATATGTGATTAGTCTTCACATCAACTTCACCATCATCATGCAAAGACAAATATTACAATTAAGAACATTTTTAATAACAGTAGGCTATTAGTAAGTGAACTTACTGCTCATCCAATCCATCCACTTAGCCATTTTTGGAAATCTTAACCTTTGGATGACCTCTTCATTTGAATATACCTCTAACGTGTTTCTTCTGTCCTTAAAGACCCTCTCTCACCTCATTGACTCAATATTTGCTCTTATAGGCGGTTTTTCATGTGACGATGCCCAGATCCTGTGCTTGGCACAGTCAATCAGAGCTGAAACAGAGACGCCCGACATACGTGTCAGAAACATGAGGGAAAGAATTTATAACATTACATTATATTACATTACATTATTGGCATTTGGCAGACGCTCTTATCCAGAGCGACGTACAACAAAGTGCATACCCATAACCAGGGCTAAGTGCGCTGAAAGACCCTAGAGGGAAATACAATTTCAATTGCTACCCGTACAACAAAGATAAGGACCAGGGCCTATTTTTATTATTATTATTATTTTTTTTTTTAAACAACAAATAAACAAACAACAAAGCAAAAGTGACCAAACTTAACTGGCCAAATACTGCTTACCTAGCCTAAAAATACCGAAACACTACGTAAATCACAAAGACAACAATTAAGGATCACAGGGAGGTAGGGAAGGATGGGGAGAGGTGCGTCTTCAGTTTGCGCTTGAAGGTGGGGAGAGATTGTACAGTTCTGACCTCAACGGGGAGTTTGTTCCACCACCGTGGAGCCAGAACAGACAGTAGTCGTGAGCGTGAGGTGGAGGTTCGGAGAGGGGGAGGTGCCAAGCGGCCTGTGGAGGCTGAACGAAGAGGTCTGGCAGGGGTGTAGGGTCTGATGTTTTTTTGTAGGTAAGCTGGGGAAGACCCCTTAACTGCTTGGAAGGCTAGCACCAATGTTTTGAATTTGATGCGAGCCATGACAGGCAGCCAGTGGAGGGAAGTAAGCAGGGCGGTGACGTGTGAGTATTTGGGAAGGTTGAAGACCAGACGAGCTGCTGCATTCTGGATAAGTTGGAGGAGTCTGATGGCGGACGCTGGGAGGCCAGCCAAGAGGGAATTGCAGTAGTCCAGGCGGGACAGAACCATCGCTTGGACCAGGAGCTGAGTCGAGTAGGGGGTGACAAAGGGGCGGATTCTCCGTATGTTGTATAGGAAGAACCTGTATGACCTGGTCACCGCCGCAATGTTCTCGGAAAGGGACAGTCTGCTGTCCATCACCATGCCGAGGTCCCTTGCACTGGGTGATGGCGTGAGTGTGGTATCCCCGAGGGAAATGGAGAAATCCAGGTGGGGAGAGGTATTAGCAGGGATGAATATCATTTCAGTCTTGCCTGGGTTGAGCTTTAGATAGTGGTTATCCATCCAGCTCTGGATGTCACTCAGGCAAGCAGAGATACGGGCAGAAACCTGTGTATCAGATGGTGGGAACGAGATGAAGAGTTGGGTATCATCTGCATAGCAGTGGTAGGATAGCCCATGTGCAGTGATCACAGGGCCAAGGGAACGAGTGTAAAGAGAAAAAAGAAGCGGGCCTAGGACTGAGTCCTGGGGAACTCCTGTGGCAAGGGGCCGATGTGTCGATACCGTACCAGCCCAGGCAACCTGGAAGGAGCGACCAAAGAGGTAGGACTCAATCCAGTCCAGGGCTGTGCCACAGATGCCCGTTGCTGACAGGGCAGACAGGAGGACGGAGGACGGAATAATCCACAAAAACAGAACTTCATATTTTATTGCTCATGTCCATGAAGAGCTCTTTTATTTCATTGAGTTAAATCGAAACAATATCTTCTAGTGCTCATGGAGTGATAGCCCTACTGGTAGGCAACATTACCCCGGCTTGTATTTGGGGGCCGGCCTTTATTTGTCCGAATCGACCACACCCCCGGCTATTATCCGAGGCCCGGCTTCAAATAGAATCCTGGACACAATTTGAGGATTTACTGTATTCAGAATGAATTCTAAATGGATCTCGAGCAGTTCCTTTTGACCTACTCTACACATGTACACTTTCCACTTGCCATCACTCTGATGCAAGTCAATCTTGGTCTTATCTGTCCACAAGACCTTTTTCCAGAATTGAAGGCTCTTTTAGGTACTTCTTAACAATTTGTAACCTGGCCATCCAGTTTTTGCATCTTGCAGTGTAGCCACTGTTTTTTGTTTGTAAAGTCTTCTAGAGACAGTAGTCACTGACAAAGCTACAACTGCATCCTGAAGAGTGCTTCTGATCTATTGGCCAGGTCTTTGGGGATTTTCATCATTATGGTGATAATTTGGTCTTCCTTGGCCAACCAGCCCCTTTGCAATCATTCCGTTCACCGATACTCTCTTTCTTCTTCATGATATTCCACATAGTTTATTTTGGTAAGCGTATTGTTTGGCCAATGCATTTTGTTTTTCTCAGTGACATAATTGAATACATTAGTTTCATATGAAATAGCTGAGAAGCCAACTGTCCAAGTCCTGCTGGACCCCCTAAAATGCAAGGCTATGTATAAAAATGTAAATTCCCTCAAATTAATGGTGACAGTCTGCAATGTGACCTCATCTTTGGATTTGTTTCGTTTCAAATCCAACGTGCTGGAGTACAGAGCCAAAAGAACAGAAATTGTACCACTGTCCAAATACTTATGGACCTCAATGTATATGTCCATAAATGTGCAGGGTGAACTACATGAACATTTTCACGTTTCAAGAATACTAAAGCCAATTTCTTTTCTTTTTTTAAAGCAAACTTGGAAAATGTTGCTACAAGGTGATTAACCTTTTCAGAATGTTTGTCTCTAACTTCATGTGAATCTGAAATTGAATGCGACTTGTTCAGGAATCAATGATTTCTTGTTATTTCCATGTACCTCTTTTATCCCTTATCACTCCTTTATCATTTTCATCTCCTTTTTTTTTCTCTTCTGACTTGTAGTTACCGTGTCTCAGGAAACCCGCCTCTCAGCCCAGAGTTCCAACGGCAGTTGCGCTCTCTCCCACAGGAGTACAATCTGAACACACGGCACCTGTACAAACGATTCATCCACACCTACGGAACGCACTACATCCAGCAGGTGCGCCTGGGCGGTCGTCTGAGGAGGCTCACCTCCATCCGCACCTGCCTGGCCAGAACCAGGACAGGAAGACGGGCTCCTTGCAGTCATACCTAAACCATGTCACCGAGGTCCTGGGGGGGCGAAAGTGGTTGGGAGAGGTGTCCCTGTTCAGGAATGAATTATTCAACTTCCAAAAATGGCTGACCAGCCTCAAGGACCTCCCAGACATCATGTCGTACTCTCTGGTCCCCCTCCATGAGCTGATTCCCAACCCCGTCGTCAGGGGGAACGTGAAGTCCGCGGTCAACCAATACCTGAAGGAGAACGCTATCCTGAAAGACAAGTCCCCCAAACAGTGTTTTTGGGAGCCCAACCTTTCTCCTGACTGCTGCCCCCAAAACTCGAAGAGAGGCCAGCTGCAGGTGATGGTGAAGAGGGCCTCGGGGCTGCATGGGGACCCGGTGAGGGAGACAGAACCCTATGTGAAATTCTGGTATGGACCCCACTTCCGCAAGACCTACTGGATCGACTCGGACGACAACCCCTACTGGAACCGGGACTATGACTTGGGCCATGTGGAGGCCTATCACAAGCTGACGATGGAAGTGTGGGACAAGGATGTATGGTACGATGACTACCTTGGCGGCTGCTATACGTGGCTGCGGGAGGGCAGCTACTCTGCCCGCTGCAGCCTGGATGAAGGAGGGGACCTCTTCTTCTCCTACACTCTCACCTGCGACCCACAACTCAGCGGCTACCAGTGCGGCACGTACAGGCCTGCCCCCCAGTGATGGGTCAGGAGACAACAGGCCAAATAAAAAAATATATATTTGCACACTGATCTGGTCACAGAAATACCAGAAAATGTACCTGCTGTTATCATCAATGAACAAGAATGTAATCCTCCAGAGCAATGTCACTATCACCAATCTACTGCAAAGCATGTTTTAAAATAATCAGCACTTATTGTTGTGTTATCTTGATTAATGTAGTTATCATGATGACTATCACATATTGTGTGAATCCAGCCAAGTTCACAGTGACCTGATGATTTTCTGCTCCAATGATTTTCACTTTGTCAATCCACTAAATAAACAAATTGTATTGCTGAGTTTCCATATCTTATGGTTTCACATCTCTTTGCGATCACTTTAGATCAGGACGGCCATTCCGTGTAAACTGAAATTAAGTGCACCGTAGCATATCCTCAATTTTTGTGTGGTAGTAGGCAATGATGAGGAATAGAAACCTGGAAAATCTTAGCTTCATCAGCTGCTTTGTTTTTGTGCTACAGCCTTCTAAATTTCAGGGGGCCATCGCTTAAGTGCCAAGTTGCATGACATCCACATTTTACATGGCCATAATTAAAATAATAATTAAAACATACATTTCTAATTCTCTCTACCTCTATAATGAATATATAATTTTGAAGATAGGGCCTTAACCCTTTTAGTTCCAAGTCAATATGAAGTGGCTCCATCCAAATCCCAGGGCGTTTTGGCTATGGTTGAGAACATTTAGGAAGGTTGACTCGAGAAATGGCTGATTTGCAGGGCTCCCAACTAACCTTTTCAACTGGTGGTGCAATCACAAAATTTTGCGTGTCCTTGCACATATAAATCATACATACCTGTACAGTGGTCCCCAGAATTATTTGCACCCTTCATATAAAATCAGAAAAATGGCTGCCTATTATAAACAACACAGACAATAATCTATGTTATGTTTAAACATATGGGTCAACTATATACTTTTATTTCAATACATCATTATAATACATTTTAATACAAAAATGTTTTTTATTCAAGAATCTAATTTTTCCAAACCATAGGTCTTAAGAATTATTAGCACCCCCTAACATTTATTGTAAATACAATCAAAGTGAAATAGGCAATAAAATGTTCTTTATTTTAGTTTTATCTCAGGGAACTACAGAAACATACAAACAATGTATTTCTTGTATTCTTGCAATATATTGGTTTATCAAACTAGCAGTCCAAAAGCAGTCGTAGATTATACCTTGAGATTATATAGGCTACCTTTTAAACAGATGGCATTGCAAACAGTGAATATAGTTGAAGATATTGCTGGTTCCTGGATAATATGGCATGATATGCACTCAAAGAACAAAAGGGTATCTTGTTTGTCTCCAAAGGGAAACCATTTTTAATTAATTATGGAACACTCTATGGTAAGCCCCCAGATTTAACCATTTTGCCAAGAACACTTGCACTTCATGGGCTTCCTCTATTGAGACTTAGAGAAGCCTGAATTTTTTTTTGTGTGGGGTGAATGATATTGTCCGAATATGAAACCAATGTGTCTTGTTTTACCCTGCATGACAGTTTAAAAATGATGATGTAGGCTGCAGTTCATCCATTACTCTCTTCCTGCCAGTGAGATTTTGCGTGGCCTTGCACAAAGAAATTATACAGTATATACCTGTATAATGGCCTCCAGAATCACCGGCAGGCTTAATAAAAAAGAAGAAACAGCTGCATATAATAAACAACACAGATAATAATCTATATGTTATGTTTAAACATGGGTCAACTGTATAATTTTATTTCAATACATCAATACAGTACAAAACAAAAAAAATGTTTTTATTCAGTAATCAAATTTTTTCAAACCATAGGTGTAAGAATTATTGGCACCCCTAACAATTATTGTAAATAAAAAATTTGACTAAAAATGAAATTGACAATAAAATGTTATTTCATTTAGTTTTATCTCAGTCTAAAGGAACTATATTGCGTCATGTCCATCACTTCCTGTTTAACTAGAGAATGGAAATGGGTGTGTATGTGTGTGTGTGGGTGTGTGTGTGTGTGTGTAAACGCAGCAGGTGTGCCACTCCTGTGTGTAACACGCTCCCCCCCCCACCCCTCTGTCCATTGCAGGTGCGTACGGCAGACCTGGGGGGCTACGCGACCAGCGATGAGTTCACCCGAGCCGTCATCAGCAACCTGGCCGTCTGACCGCAACACACACACCAGACAAGCCTATTCACCCCCAAAACTGGGCCTGGCCCACAGTCCACACACACACACACACACACACTCCAAAACCTCACCACACACACACACAGTGTCCGCTCCGGTACCTCACGCTTGTGTTTTAGCTCCAGTCTGGAAGCATAGCTGTCTCTCCTGCGACCTTTTAAAAAGCTTTTAAATATTGCCAGTTGCCACTGGAGACTGGTCAAATAATGTCATTCATTCTAGTGGAGGCTTCATTCATGATGTTTTTCTTAAGGAAGCATGTTTTGGCTGGGTTGAAGGCTGAGCTTATGGTTTTCTCATATAAGCTGGTTAGATTAGAGGCAGCTATTGGTTTACTGGATATAAAGCACAACATTTTGCATTAAATGCAGGAACCATAATGCTATGAAGCCAATGCTGTGTCAAGTGACATGCAGAAAGAGTCTGCGTTGTGACCAATGACCTTCCTGAACCCATCAAAAAAAAACACCAGTTTAATTAAGCATCCCCCATTTGCAGTGGGTGCATTATTGTAGATTGATTTGAATCTCACCAGCCATCACTTTCAGAGCTTTAAACTGTTTATACTGGGAACAAGGTGAAAATGTTACTTTTGGAGGGTAATGTGTTAATTACGTTGTCGAGGACCCGGCCCTAGGCCCCCCTGATGAGAGATTGACGGGGGATGGGTTAGAAAGGAATGCATTGTTAACCCCTCGCACACGCCATCGAGGTGGTAGTAAGAACGCCCGTAAGAAGAAAAATATGTGGTTCAGATAATGAGCAGCCGTGCTTGTCAGTAGAGGAGTCTGAAGTCGGGGGACTTAGATTTAGGGTTTTAAGGAGCAAGGTTAAAGTTCTGACTGAGAATACCCCAACCCTACAGGGGAGGGGCACAATGCCTGGCTAAAGAAAAACAAAAATAAGGAAAACGGAAGGGATGTCAATACCGAAAGAAAATTAATGATTAATGGCGGATGATTTACACTCAGCTATTAGCTGGATGTCCTTTGTAGATCCCTTAAGGCGCCACAAAAAGGGGCACCTGAAGAGGGTGTTGGGATGGTGGCAGGCTTTAACGTCTGGCTTACATGAGATCAGTTTGGAGGAAGTCAAGGAGAGATTATGAAACTGACACAGACACCAGTGATGAATAGGTTCATTAAAAACAACATAAGGGCTAGTGTTTTTCCACTCATATATTAAGATGGGGGAAATTCCCAAACCAGAGGGGCCCATGAAATAAAATATTGGGGACAGTTCTTTTGAGGTATGAGAAAATGACAATTGGAAAAACAGAAATAATTAATATGATCATTGAAAAACAGGTTATATAAAAGATAAATGTCTTCCCGCTTGACATAATGGGGGCATTTCTTATCAAAAAAGGTACACTTTTGTATGCAAAAAAGATATATAAGGGATAAGTTTTTAGACCTTAGAGCAGGATCCCAGAATTTGGCTTCAGAAGATATCTACGAGCTGGTGAAGAAAGATCCACGCAGAACAATTATAACCAAGCTGGAGTGGTAATTATAATCTATATTACTTGTAGAAGTAGGAAAAGTAACATATTATAAGTTTACTTTTATATATCTTTTATTTCTTATTAGGATACTATATAAAGTATAAAAATGTAGAGAAATTATCATATTTAGATAAATATAATATTATAGGAATAGTTTCTTTTTAAACGTCAAGAAGGGGGAGCTATAGGATAAGGCTAAGGCCAAAGAGGATGGATATAGGAAGGGTGTACCTTGATTTTTAAACATCGTGGTGGAAAGGTAATTTAGAAAGAGCTAAGAGGGGTATATGTAACTTGCATGTGATTAGCAAACTGCAAAAGATGATATGTACACTGTAATCTGTATAACTCTATTCTTTTGATTGATTATAATAAAATATATCTTACTATAATCATATGTGACAAAGAGTCTTTAGAGGAATACATTGAATACAGGACATCGATTACCAGATTTGCATCACACCCTTCACTTCGAGACTGGGCTGGAAGTTCAGTAGAACTTACCAGGGCTCCAGGACGTTCGGAGTACTTGAGTTCGTCCCCGAGACACCTCATGGTGAGGTACTGCTCGTGGGAACGTGAGGTCTGAGCTCGGCAAGGGGTCCGTGGCTCACGACAACGTACATGGATAATAGCTTGCAATAGATGGACACTATTTAAAATTAACTCCCCCCCCCCCCCCAGTAAGTTTGTTCATGTTCATTGTTCAGATCATTTGTAAATGTGCTTGTGTAACTAGGGACACTCATCAACACGCCAACCCTTGAGTTAAAGTTTGAGTTTGCTTCCTTATATTGTGGCACCCCTGCTCCTGCATGTTGTGCCACGTGGGTGGAGAACCCGGGAGGGACCCGCGCAGAGCAACCGCGCGGACGTCACGCATTAGGAGAGGTCTGGGAAGGAGTATATCTTCCTAGAGAGGTGATGGGAAGATCAGCACCTTGGAGAGAGATCCCTCTACCTGCAGTCCAGGACCCCGGACAGCGCACATGAGTGAGCAGAATGGAAAGGTACTGACTTGCCCTGAGGGGGGGCGCTATCCCCAATACCCAAAAAAAAAAAAAACACAGAAAAAATAAAAAGAATAATTTGTGTCTGGTTTCCAGCTGCGCCCGCCCACTGCACCTCAGGATCCACCCCGAGGCACCACAATATCTATGACGTGAAAATCAAAACCAGACCGATCATGTGGTTCTACACAAAACGAGACCTCGTTTGTCATCGGTCGGCGGATTTACTGAAAACGGCGCTTCGGGAAAAAACACCTCGGAGACTAGGTATCGTTCGTGACATCACTAGGTTCTTCTGCAAGCCCAAGCTGGCAGAGATGAATGACTGGACAGAGAGACTGCCCACCAGGAGGGCAGATGTAACACCAGTTCCAGGACTCCAGGACCGGCTTGGACGGACAACATGGCCGGATGAGGAGCTCCAGGAGGGGTGTGACCGCTCAAGCCCAGTGAGTGAACTGGCAAGGCTAACGAGAGAGCCTCTAGGGTTCCTAGTACCGAAGCTGCAACCACAGACTGCCGATCACGACATCAAGCACTTTTCAACCTCATTTGAGAGGGTTTGCGAAAGTTTTTCCCTGGTTCCGAGATGACTGGGCAATTTGCTCAGTGCAGCTCTTGACAGCGAAAGCTCAAAGTACTTATCTCAGCATGGACACGGGCGACACCGAAAACTACGACAAAGTCAATGATGCCATTCTAGTCAAATACGAAATGGCCACAGACGCCTACCACTGAATATTCCATTCGTTGGACATTCTGGAGGGTGAAGCACCATGGGAGCTTAATGTGTACCTCAACAAGCTGTTCACCAAATGTGTCAAATCAGAGCACAGGACGGGAAGATAGTTCCAGTGGATGGTGAGTCCGGAGTTGGAGGTCTGGGTGAAGGAACACCACCCCAAAACTGCAGAGGAAGCGACACACCTTGTCATTTTTCTTTTTAAAACTAATACAGTTGGATATAATTAGTGATGTTTTGCAGAGAATATAAAATTGTGCACTAATTTCTATGAAAACTGTTTGCCACCAGTTCTTGCTGCATTTCACGTGTGGCAAAAACATGCATTGATATACACTATCAGTTTATGACCAGCTGATTTGCAAAGCTAATTACTAAAAAATTATATATTGTTACCAACTAAAAGGGGGTATACGTTTAAGCCATAGACCCATATCTTTAATATTGTACATTCTTTTCTGTGAAATCAAGTTCCCAGCAATTGTTGCTGTCTGTCAGGCGTAGTATGGGCATGCATTGCCATAGACTGTCAATTGCCAACCAGCTCATTTGCATAGCTCATAACTCAAAAATGGTAAATTGTAACCAAATGAAAAGGGGTACACATTTACTACTTAGACCTATATCTTTAATATTCTACAGTATTGTCTGTGAAATCATGTTCCCAGCAATTGTTGCTGTGTTTCCAGTGCAGGATGGCCATACGTTGCTATTGACTGTCAATTCACGAGCAGCTCATTTGCATAGCTGATATTAATGAATTAAACAGTAGAATTACTCGGTAAAAAAAAGACTTACCAAACAGTGTATGCCTGATAAATTCCCACAGCTGCTGTGTTGCAACCTGTAACCAGCTCCATTCATTCTCTGTAGAGTGATGTGTGATATGACATCATTATGGACTTCATGGTTATCATCCTTGGTGGGAGCCATGGTTTCTGAATTGTTTTAAAGAGAGATAGAGATACAGAGAGAGAGAGAGAGAGAGAGAGAGTTGACTCATCATCATGTGTCAGATGATCAGCTTCGTGTGAGTGCAGACTGGCCGGCCGAACAGCTTGCACGCGAGCAGTAGGACCACAGTCACAGACAGGCTGAACAGGACCATGATTGTGACGTAGCCGGCGTGGGGGAAGAGGTGGGCTGTCCCGGGCTTCCGCTGGGATCATGTTCGTGAGATTCAGCATGTAGCCCAAAGTCCAGCCAGCGTCACTGCCCCCAATCTGCACACAGAAACACAGTCACTGCCCCTGACTCTACACAGACATAGTCACTGCCCCCAGTCTGCCCTGAGACATTGGCATGGTCATGAATCTCTGATTTACATTCATAAATCTCTAAATTCATACATTCATACATTCACTAGCAGATGGTCTCTTACCAAGTGCAACATACAAAGTACGAAACAAAAAAGAACAATAACAATATTAGTGTCGAAACTGCCAAGCACAAAACGGAGTTTGGAGATATAATGCTAGCCATAAATACCAAAATATATTTGGGGTGCACAGTGCTGCAAGTAGCAGGAGTAATCAGAGTTTAAGAGCCTACAGGACATGTACGGGTGGGGTTTCTGACTCATTCCACTACTGTTTCCGAAGGGACGGTCAAGTAAGGCTGTAGAATGCAGAGCTATTATCCACAGGAAGAGAGAGTTTGGTGTGTGTACCAATGCAAAAAAAAAAAAAATGCTGAGTCATTGGTCCACTTGAGAGGCTCAAAAATGAAAACAATTTTACACAATTCTGAGCACACCATATACAACTTACATTTGTCCATTTGGAGGGCGCTGGAGTATGGGTAGTGAAAAATCAATGGAAATGTATCTTAAATAGTGTCAAGCTCTTTGCCAGCAAGTATTCTGAGCAGCCATGACGTGCCATATTCAGCCATACTGGAAAAAGGTTAAGATTTTGCCATGTTATCGTCTTTAAGTTACATTTTCAGTTTTGAAAATGGCTTTGAACAGTGGTTAACCACCACACTGGACAACAGAATGCAGCACCGCGGTCTCTGCATTGTTTTGCAGAGAACACCCTTTCCTTCCTCCTGCTTCTGGATAAACCTCTTTTTTTTACCATGCTCAAGCCAGTGATTGGCTGAAGCAAATGCCTAAACTTCTTTCCTTTCCTGCCTGTTCATTTCCACCACGTCGCCCACATGCAAGGATTTCCAGAAGCAATCAGAAGCAGAAGCTGACCGTTTCGATGAACTGTATATCACTCCATTTGTCTGAGGTGAAGCTGTATCCACTCTCCAGCAGCGTCAGAATGTATGTTCCAGAGAAGCAGTATTCTGCCAGGTATAACATACTGCCTTTAATAAAGAGAAATCACAAAGCTGTTAAATATTTCTAGAAGCGGTCTTCTAGCTCCTTACATACTAATCATTTACACAAGTGGATATTTACTGAACCAATTCAGGCTCAGTAGTTACAGAGCTGCCAGCAGTTACTGTGTATGTGTAGGATTTTAACCTGGTACCTTGGACTTAGAAAGCTAGGCCCTTAACTGCTACACTACACAGCTTTTAGTGAAAGGGGTGCATTCGTGAGATCTAGTTGGGATGCTAGTTGAAGTCAAAATATTGTGACCAGGAGGGTGTTGTTCAGTCTCAAACCAGTCTGAGTGACTGTTATGGGCCTAGTCTTTCAACGCGGAATAACAAATTAATAAATACATGATAATGCATGTCAATGTATTTTTTTAATCTCTGGACCGTATGTGACTGATTTTTAGTATCATCATTGGGCTCTGAGCTGTCTGTAGTGGACTGGTCTGATGTGGTGTGGTCTGGTCTCATCTGGTGCAAACTGGTGTGATGTGGTCTGGTGCAGACTGGTGTGTTTGGGTAAGGTGCAGTACAGTCCAGCCCAGTGCTGAGTAATGCATGTTTGAACAGTGAGGTGGTGTTTTGCATTAGGATAGGACATGAGGGCGGTGGCTACCTCAGTCCAAGGCCTGGCGCAGTACTGCACCATCTTCTCCTGGCTGTTCCAGTGATTCCGACATCAGGTTTAAGAGGTTCATCACAAAGTAGAAGGCAGAGAAGACCTGTGGAACATTAAAAAACTTTCCATAAATCATTGGGAGATAAACATGCACATGACTGTATCTTCCATGGAGAGTTTGGCACGAGGGGCTTTATGTTATGTATAAAATGTTTGTATGAACAGAACTGACTGTAAAGTTTGCCTATGATGAAATGCACTTGACCTTAAAAGTGACTGGCAGGCGATTGGCAGGCAAAGAACTAATATTTCCTCAGACTCTCAGAAGTTGTGATGCTGGAAGAACATTAAAATAGGTATGAATGGGAAAGTAAATAAATCAGTTTGGTTTTTTTAAAGGTGGCAGCAATAAGTTAATCGTTTTGCCAAAAATTCAACAAAACCTCCAGATGATCAGTGACAGATCTGTGATCCACGCACCTTCTGAAGGTAGAACTACTACCTTCTTCACTGCGCTCAACCAGCGGAAGGCAAAAGGATACCTGTGTTTTCAGCAGTTATAGTTGCAACCGTCTAAGCTTTGGAATTGCTGTAAGGTGTATTTGTTCACTTTGAAGGAGTTAGGCTACTGACTCCTACAGGCTTCAAGTCTTTATACTAAGCTTTATGCTAACATGGAAACTGAGCCAGCCCAAAAATGAAATTGAAATTGTTACTAATGTCATCTACACGTCTTCACCAGAGGCTGCACCCTAATCAATGGATCATTGGTACAGACCTGGGTCAAATACGTAATTGTTTTGGATTCAAATATTTTCTTATGCGTTACTGAGCTTGTCTGGTGTACTGGAACTGATTAAATACTCTCAAAAACTACAAACTTCTGGTCCTCTGTTGGCTCTTTGTTGCACCAGGCAAGATCAACCAAGCATAGACAATTATTTGACCTAGGTCTGCCTTGGTATAATCTTACACCAGTGGATGATGTCAGGGCCATATACCAAACTGTAGGAGTCTACTGTACCCATAATAGGTTGAGGTTAAGTATTCACAGTATGTCTGCCCTGATATCCCAGTCTATAAATATAAAAATGCAATAATACCCACGAATGGAGACAAGCAGAATACACTCAGTGAGCACTTTATTAGGTATTTATTACTCATTTTTTAGACTTCTACTGCTGTACCCTATCCATTTATGATGCGTTGTGTGTTCAGCGATGCTCTTCTGCATACCAATGTTACATGATTATTCAGGTTACTGACACATTCCTGTCAGCTTTGACCAGTCTGGCCATCTGACATCTGTTTTTTGCACCATTCTTTGCAAACTCTAAACTAGTGTGTGTGAAATTCCCAGGAGATCAGCAGTTTCTGAGATACTCAAACCCTGTCTGCCTCCAACAATCATTCCATGGTCAAAGTCACTTATATCACATTTTATCCCCATTCTGATGGTTGATGTGAACATTAACTGAAACTCCTGACCCGTATCTACATGATTGTATGCACTGCAGTGCTGCCACATGATTGGCTGATCAGATAATAATAATAATCGCATGAATAAATATGTGTAATAAAGTAAAAATGTTCCTAATAAAGTGCTCGGTGGGTGTATGTCCCCTCCGGTCTTAATTACCACAATATCTCCTTCCCTGACACCCCACTCCTTCCTCACCCCAAACTTCCCCTCCACAGGGGGCTGGAAGACTCCATGAAAGAACAGAGCCCCCACTCGCAGTGGCTGAAGTTGAAGATATTTGAGTATTTTAGTAATATTATTAGCCAAAGACAACTGTAGAATTATTAGTGTACATATTGCTTAACAGATTGAGATGTAACTAAGAGCAACAGCTGATTTCAGAGGCTTGCGGTCGTAACAGGGGTGGCCACTAGTGGAGTGAGCTGACAGCATCGCTAAGGTATAGCTTAGAATGGTCCAGACCAACCTTACAAAAGTATGACGTACAGAAGGTATACTTAGCTAAGACCGTTTCGGGAAACACGTTGAAACGTTAAGGTGGAGCTTAAGGTACAACTTACGAATGACGTAGCGTTAAGAAGGCTTTGGGAAACGCACCCCAGGACTTTAAATGTCACTTCTCAGGTGAAAATTTTGGTTTGATAGCAGCCTGGATTTTGATGCACATACCTGAAATGTGACAAAAATTACATTCTTCCATTTATTAAATATTTCCAAAGTTTGAAGATTGTGGAAAAACGGATGCATGCTTTTGTCATTTGGATTTTTGCAATGCATTATTCACTGGCGGTGGCACGGATGGTGCAGTGGTTAGCACTGCCGCCTCACAGCAAGGAGGTCCTGGGTTCGAATCCCCGTCGGACAGGGCCTCTCTGTGTGGAGTTTGCATGTTCTCCCTGTGTCTGCGTGGGTTTCCTCCGGGTACTCCGGTTTCCTCCCACAGTCCAAAGACATGCAGGTTAGGCTGATTGGAGAGTCTAAATTGCCCATAGGTATGAGTGTGTGAGTGAATGGTGTGTGTGCCCTGCGATGGACTGGCGACCTGTCCAGGGTGTATTCCTGCCTTTCGCCCGATGTATGCTGGGATAGGCTCAAGCCCTGTGACCCTGTTCAGAATAAGTGGGTTAAGATAATGGATGGATGGATGGATTATTCACTGGCTTTCTGGCAAACAAAGAAATAAACTGTTTGAATCAAATATGTTCCTACTTGAATGCTCAGATCCTCAGATTCCCTACTGTTATCTGTTCCATGGTCCAAAGCTCCAACTTCAGTTTATATGCTACAGACTGCGGAACAAGATTTTGGATCTGAGGACTTTTGAATGTGTGTATATTTTTAAAAGAAAAGTAAAGAGTAACCTCTTAACCTCTTTAAATGGGTCTTTTCTGAGGAACTATTTCACTCATTTTTAACTTCTTATTTTAATTTATTTGAACCTTCTTTGCCTTTTTTATCATTATCAGTTATTCTACTGTTATATTACGTAATCTAGTTTTTCCTTCTTTTACTTGTCTGTTTTTACTTCTGTCACTTTCTGTAAAGCACATTGAATGACACTGTATGTTTGAAATGTGCTCTATATATAAAGTTTTTTATTATTATAAATGAAAAAAAAAAAGTTTTTGTGTTTCTTCTGTTTCCCTTTGTATGATATTAGATTTTGTCTAAAGATTTGAAACTATTCACAAATATTTGACAAATATGCAATTGGGCCCGCATTTATAGTTACACTGGGGTTCGAACCCCAAACCTTCAGGGTCCTCGTTAAGCAACTTAGCCACTAGGCTAGGTCTCGATAGGAAAGTGAGTAAACATTTACACGGCACTAGATGAATTGGCTAGATGGGTACCATTATCATTTTTTGTGCTTCATTGTAACTCTTTTAAATATGAGTGGCTTTGTCTGACAGATTGAGATTGAGAAATATTAATGAATGATCCAGCAGTAGCATTAATACCAAGCAAGTTGGAGAAAAAGTTATTTATTCATAAGTATTGGTACAAAGATTACTGAAGAAATATTAATAAAAAAAGTACAAATATTAATGAATAAAAAACAAATATTCCTGGATGATAAAACATATTTTATTTATATCACGTTGCTGGTAATTTGCATAGCTTAATCTATTATTGGTGATGCATTGTCTGTTGTTTTCTTGCTGAAAATGAGAGCAGTCAGTGTATGTTATTGGATCGAGTTCAGGCCTCAGCCACCATGCACCTGTTTGATTGTGTCACAATGAAACTTGGTATCATTTCATTTTTAGTGTTAATATGGAAATGATCTCAGTGGATTTAAGCTCATAATTATTATTATATAATTATATAATTAACTCAATCATATTTTGGTCTGACAATGACATTTGTATAAGCACCACCTACAGGCGCGGACAGCTCGTGTATCCTAAAGGTTGGAACAAAAACCAGAACACAGAACAGCCCTCCAAGACAGGAGTTGTGCACCCCTGGTTTATATTTAATGGTGAAAGACACCTCAATGAAAATGCATTGGCAAAGTGTAAGGTTTCATATCACAAAATTATACTTTTTATAGTTTTATTCTCTTATGGTACTGTGAATTATTTTATTGACAAATGGTGTCTATTTGCATCAAATGTGTTAAATGTATACCTGTACATTGTATGATTTTAGACGGGGAGAAACCAACAAGAGGCATGTTGAAACATTGGGATTTTGCATAGTTGTATTTGAACAAGAATGATGGGTTTATTTTCACTTACGTATTACAGCAACCTGCTTCTCGTGTGTGAGTGACATGGTGATTTGAACTTCATCAAGAGTTATTAACAAATCAGTGTTTTAGAACCGTGAAAGTAATGTTTCTTCAACACTGTCTAATGCTACTTTTCATTTTGGGGAAGTTTGAATGTTACAAAATGTCAGCAGTAGATTAAATCATTAAAACTCTTATTAAATTCAGTGATTTCCTCATGTACAAAAGGACATTAGTTTTTGGTTTTAGAAAACAATGGATCGTAAGTAATTGACATGGAAAAACAGGAACACATTAAATTATACATTTTTATTCATTCTGGATAGAAACTATTACAACACACATGCAGGTGCCTGTAAACCAGGGTGGGTAAAATTGCCATTCGTTTTTGAAATATAGTGTTTATTATACTTATTATAGCTGAAAAATATTGAAATATTTATAATATCTTTTATTTTTGAAATTCTTACAACATATCAATAAGTTAACTATGCATTGTCGGTCTGACCCCTGCTAAAAGCTGAATTGAGAACAGCTTGTTATGTTATGCTTATTAAACAAAAGGCCCCAACCTTGCGTTGCACTCCACAGTTAAGAGCTACACAGTGGGCTTGAATTAATTTCAATATTTATTACCACAATTGTAACAGCAAAAGCAAGCAACAGTAATCCTTTCATCAGATTAATAATTACATTTAACAATTTTTACAATTAACAATTAACAAACACAGTTAACATTCTTTTAAAAACATATATTTAACATGACACTCAGGAAATAATAATAATAATAATAATAATAATAATAATAATAATAATAATAATATTGCAGTCCAAAAGTGGCTAGTGAGGAAATAAATGAAAACAAACAAAAGCTTTTGCGGTGAATGCCATTTAAATGGCCTTTGCATTTAAACATGTTGATGTCATTTCCGGAGTTAACGGAGATTGCGCAGAGCAGTGAGGTACTCCTCGTTACCAGGGTCAAGCAGAAGGGCCTTCTCATAGCACTCAATAGCTTGAAGTTTTTCACCTGTTATTTCGTGAACATAACCCAGAAGCCCATAAGCTTCGCCATCATGTGGGTTTCTCAAAAGTTTTTTGAGTTGCTGTGCACACCTTTTCCCCTCTGCTGTATCTTTCTGCAGTGTAAGCCCTTCCTTGTAGTGCATAATAGCCAAGGGCACTGATTTCATTTGGTAGAGCTGGAAATCTGCGTAACGGACCTCTACAACATGCAGACTGTCATTATTAGCAGTAGCCACTTTAAATGTTTCTTGAAACATCTCCTCTGCTTTCCTGAAGTTCTTCTTCTCTGCATAGCACGCTGCTAAATCTAACTTGGCATATACAAAGGAGGGTTTAATGGAGATGGCCTGATTCAGGTGTTGGAAGCACAGTGTGAGAAGAGCTTCAGCCTCTTCTCCTCCATCCTGGATTGACATCTGTCTTTTACTCATGTAGATCAGACCGAGTTGATGGTGCACAAAGGCTGAATTGGGTGTCATTTCCTGCAGCCTTTTCAAAAGAGACAAGGCCTTATCAAATTTCTTATTTCTCCGATAGTACTTTGCCACATACTGTATCACATAGGGTTTGTTGGGATCCAAGTCCATGGCTGTTTCCATCAGCTCCTCGGCTCTCTGATACTCTTTATAGTCAGCGTGCTTCAGACCCAGCAGAACCATCATGTAAGCATTGTTTGGATCAAGTTCTAAAACCCGCCTCAACTGCCTGCTTGCTGGGGACTCTTCAAAGCTTGTGAGATTGAACTCGGTGCGATACAGAGCCACAGCATAACCCTCATTCCACTCTATCTCTTCTGGCTCCAACTCCAGCGCCTTCTCAAAGCACTCTTTTGCTTTCTCATAGTATTGTTGAGAGAAGCTCATGAATGCCCCGCCTTTTTCCCCGTAGATTTCAGGATGGAGAACAGCAGGGGATTCTGTAGGAAACTGCATCTTAATCTTCTCCAGCTTGTCCAGGTAGGTCTGGGATTGTGCATGCTCACCCATATGATAATACACCCATGCAAAATTGCCATAGGTAACAATGAGCTGCCTCTCACAGTTGTCACCATGATGCTTCCTGATGTGCTCCTCAGCCTTTTCCAAGTCATCCCGTGCTTCCTCAAGGAGACCTTGCATGAACTTTGTGAAAGCCAGATTACTGTATGACCATCCGATATTCCTGTCCTCTCCCACTGACATTTCAATCTTGCTTTTTAGCCTGTTCTGTTGATCATTTAAGTCGGCGTCATTCAAACCCCAGGTGAAGTGACACTCAAGTTGACGCAATTTGGCGAGCAGCATATCTTTAATTAAACTGCAACAAATAAGGAATACAATGATTAAGTTCATTATATTTTAGATAATAAAATGGTTGCTGTTTGAACAAAGAGAAAGCATTTTTAAAATGTATAAAAATGTAAATCATCCAACACCAACAGATCTGTTTTTGGCTTACAAAAGTTTTCTTATTGTACATGTGAGTAGTTTATTCATCTATTTCATCATAATCTTAGAACTATTAGTTCAGGCTTTTATTAAAGATGCGCGTACTTACGCCATGAAGAACACCTTCAAGTGGATCTTGAAAACAAGCAAAACTGCGTCACAAATCACAGCCTTTTATAGAGCCACAACAGTCTCCTCCCCAATGTTTCGTAGGGATGATGTAGCGTACGAGGACCCTCCAGAGGATTCCAATTCTGCAAACACGAAACTCATGGCGGTTTTTCACGGGGAACAAGAAACTAGAAGTTAGGACCAATGTACCTTAAGTGTAAGTGTCACTTAAGGGTTTCCTTAAGTGAAGTACCAGAAACCCTCAAAAAAACTCCCTTAAGTATTGCATTTTCCCTTAATTAATCCCTTAAAATCCGTTAATTGTTGCATAAAAGCGCGCTGGGTCCGTTAATTGTTCCGAAGCGCGATGGTTTTATTTGGGTTGTCGGTGTGTGTATATAACACGGTGTGGCGTGTAGCCTATAAATAGCATGAAACCGAACCTTAATCTGTCCTACTACAGTAAATTTAATTTCTCTGTAAGTGCAGCGCCCATGAGACGGGAAACAGGGGAATTTAACTGAAACGAAAACATTGTTTGCTATTCCCTTAATCCCTTCATTATAAAATTATTTCTGTGTCCTTGAAGATTATATTTTTGCCATGCATTCTTAAATATGGCGGGTGGTCTTTTTCTAAATGAAAAATGCTGCAGGTCCTGGAGCATTTTTTAAATAGACGTCATCATGAGCACCAGTACGTACCAAGATATTGAAATAACAAAACAATGCACCCCACCCCCCTCCGAATGAGCATACTTCCATTTTCCTTTAAAAACATTTGAATGCAATTGACTTACGAGTATCTACTTATATAAGTACACATAGCCTATTATATTATGAAGTAGTAAGTGTTTATAGACAAGTTTATACAGTTTAAAACATTTTTAATCATGAAAAAAGCAGGTGGTTTTAATAAAAAAATAAAAAAATAAAAAAATAAAAAAATAAAAAATAATCTGATGATCAAATACGCCCTGGTCCTTATCTTCGTTGTGCAGGTAGCAGTTGAAATTGTATTTCTCACTAGGGTCTTTCAGCGCACTTATCCCTGGTTATGGGTATGCACTTTGCACTTTGTTGTACATTGCTCTGGATAATAGCATCTGTCAAATGCCATGAATGTAATGTAATGTAATAAATACCTAATAAAGTGCTCACTGAGTGCATATGTATACTGACTGCATAGTCAACTTATTCATATGTCAAGAATTTATATTTTTCTGAAAAATGTTTCAGCTATAATAAGTATGATAAACACTATACTCAATCATGTGGCAGCAATTAAATGCATAAAATCATGGTCAAGAGGTTCTGCTGTTTTTCAGACCAAATGGGGAAGAAATGTGGTCTAAGTGACTTTGATCATGGATTGTTGGTGCCAGGCAGGGTGGTTGAGTATCTCAGAAACAGAGATTTTCATGCACAACCGTCTCTAGAGTTTACAGACTATAGTGCAAAAAACATAAAACATCCAGAGTACAGCAGTTCTGCAGGCAGGACGAGACTGGTCGAAGCTGACAGGAAGGTGACAGTCACGCAAATAACCATGTATTTGAACAGTGGTATCAGAAGCATGGCAACTCTTTAAATATGTCATCAGCAGATTAAATAATTAAATCTGTGATTAACATGAGTGATTTCATCATGTACAAAAGGACATGTTTTTGAAAACAATGGATACTAGGAAATTGACACAAAACAGGAACGTGAATTATATATTTTTATTCATTCTGCATAGAAACTAATACAGCACACATGCAGGTGCCTGTGAGCTGGGGCGGCCATTCGATTTTAAGTATTATGCTTATTATAGCTGAAAAAAAAAAAATTTTTTAATAGTAATTCTTGACATGTCAAGTTTTCTGTGCATTGTCGGTCCAACCCCTGCTAAAAGCTCAATTGAACAGCTTATTATGCCCTGAAAAAGTCCCCAACTTTGCGTTGCACTCCACAGTTAAGAGCTACACAGTGGGCTTGAATTCATTTCAGTACTTATTACTTACCACAATTGTAATAGCAAAAGCAAGCAACAGTAATCCTTTCATCAGATTAATAATTACATTTAACAATTTTTACAATTAACAATTAACAAACACAGTTAACATTCTTTTAAAAACATGATATGTTTAACATGACATTCAGAAAATAATAATAATAATAATAATAATAATTTTATTATTGCAGACCAAAAGTGGCTAGTGAGGAAATGAAAACGAACAAAAGCTTTTGAGGTGTATGCCATTTAAATGGGCTTTGCATTTAAACATGTTGATGTCATTTCCGGGGTTAACGGAGATTGCGCAGAGCAGTGAGGTACTCCTCGTTGCCAGGGTCAAGCAGAAGGGCCTTCTCATAGCACTCAATAGCTTGAAGTTTCCCTGCTTTTATCAAAACTGCGGCACAAACCACAGCCTTTTATAGAGCCACGACTGTCTCTAAAAAAATGTCCCTCTGCGAATTTTTAGTGACAGAGAAAATCCACTTGATTATATGACAAATGAAAACTTAATTATTGAATAGATTAGATGGATTTACGAGATCGCAACCGACCTGGAAGATGAACTCGATCACCAAACACAACGGAATCATGCATTACCGTGTTTATTACAATTTTCAATTGCGCAGAGTTTTTTGCTACTTGGAGCTTCCAGACTGTGGTAGGCGATGCATTTAGAGTCCATAAATCAACAGTGTGCAGGGTGGTCCACAGAGTGGCAGGGGCCCTTTGCCGGCGCTTGAACAGTTACATTTCCATCACGCCCCGAGCAAGAAATCACGAACACTAATTTATTGAGACAACATGGCTTTACCCGTGTCTGTGGCGTTATCGATGGCACTCACATGAGGATCCAGGCACCCCGGGCACATGGAGACAAATACTTAAATCGTAAGAATTATCACTCCATTAATATTCGCATCACAAATGTGGTGGCGTCATGGCCTGGGAGCACCCATGACTCCCGTATCCTGGCA
This sequence comes from Conger conger, assembly GCF_963514075.1. NCBI lineage: Eukaryota > Metazoa > Chordata > Actinopteri > Anguilliformes > Congridae > Conger > Conger conger. Next base: position 17,873,970 of record NC_083771.1, read on the forward strand.
GAGAGTAGGCTCGGGAGAGATTTTGAAGACGGTGTGGTGTGCACGGTGGTATACTGTTCGGAGTGGGTACTGTTAGGGTTGTGTTATGTTACGCCACGAGGTGGCGCTGTGGGACTCGGGAATGAAGGACATGAGGGGATGTAACACGGACGAAGAACAACATTGAAGTTATCATCTTGTAACAGCACGTTGTTGTCTTATGTATTCGTAAATACAGAGAAACAACACAGGTGCCCATGTCGACAGTGGCTGATGACACCATTCTTGAGTCCCTCTACCTGTATTTCCATTTACTTTTATTATTACTGTTGCTAGACTGCTTATTTTGTTTGTTATTTGTTTTTTGTTTTTTTCCCATTCTAGGAACGATACAACAACGCCTTAACGCACATAGGGCTAGAGCGGAACATCGGGCAGCTCAAGCGTAGGTTCCGCTGTCTCCACTGTGAGCTGCGTGTGGAACCTGCGAGGGCCTGCAGAATCATTGTTGCGTGTGGAACCTTTTATCAAAGAACAATCCTGCCACTGATGAAGAGCATGCTTTGGCGATAGAACAGCATGGACACGAAGAGCAGCACCAAGGCGATGGGCATGGACGTGCAGTTTTAAATGCAATCGTTAACGCATTTTTTAATGAGCACAAAATAGTTCACTTTGTGGTTATTGTTGTTACACCACTTTGTAAATAGTAAAATAATCATTTAGTCATGTTATAATTTATTTTATATTAAGTCTAATAAACACATTTACAATAAATAAGACAATACATTGCATAGTTTGATTATTAATTAAGGCTATCTTAATCTTATCTTTAATTAATAAGCATACAAACCACACCAACGTAGCTTATCAGAAAACATAAATAACCGCAGAAAAGGTTTTGTGCGCACAAAGCTAGAAGATATGGTGACCACCCCCAGACAACCCTTGGACCCCCCTTGGCCACCCCAGTAAAAGAAAGTCCTAGAACCACCCCTGCAAGTCAGTACACCTTTTCCTTGTTTCCCCATTTTCTATGTGCTTTCTGAGCACTTGCTCCAGCCCTTGTTTTCCCTTTCTCCCCATTACGTGCCTCCGCCTTCCACACCATATATGTATTTCTCCCCATTACGTGCCTCCGCCTTCCACACCATATATGTATTTCTCCCCATTACGTGTCTCCTCCTTCCACATCATATATGTATTTCTCCCCATTACGTGCCTCCGCCTTCCACACCATATATGTATTTCTCCCCATTACGTGTCTCTGCCTTCCACACCATATATGTATTTCTCCCCATTACATGTCTCCGCCTTCCACACCATAGATGTATTTCTCCCCATTACGTGTCTCCGCCTTCCACACCATATATGTATTTCTCCCCATTACGTGCCTCCGCCTTCCACACCATATATGTATTTCTCCCCATTACGTGTCTCCTCCTTCCACATCATATATATATTTCTCCCCATTACGTGTCTCCTCCTTCCACATCTTATATGTATTTCTCCCCATTACGTGTCACCGCCTTCCACACCATATATGTATTTCTCCCCATTACGTGCCTCCGCCTTCCACACCATATATGTATTTCTCCCCATTACGTGTCTCTGCCTTCCACACCATATATGTATTTCTCCCCATTACATGTCTCCGCCTTCCACACCATAGATGTATTTCTCCCCATTACGTGTCTCCGCCTTCCACACCATATATGTATTTCTCCCCATTACGTGCCTCCGCCTTCCACACCATATATGTATTTCTCCCCATTACGTGTCTCCTCCTTCCACATCATATATATATTTCTCCCCATTACGTGTCTCCTCCTTCCACATCTTATATGTATTTCTCCCCATTACGTGTCACCGCCTTCCACACCATATATGTATTTCTCCCCATTACGTGCCTCCGCCTTCCACACCATATATGTATTTCTCCCCATTACGTGTCTCTGCCTTCCACACCATATATGTATTTCTCCCCATTACGTGTCTCCGCCTTCCACACCATATATGTATTTGGTGCGGCCCTCGACTTCCGCCTGCCTCATCCCCATTATCCGGTTCTCTTGGCTCATGACCCTCTGTCTGGACGTTATTATGAACTATATTACTTCATCCTTTTGGTTCCTTTGTCCGCAACGCTGGCATTTATGGTGTTTGTGCAATTTCTTTTTAGATTTTTAGGTTTTTGTTTTGTACCAAGAATGTTTCACCTTTGCATTTGTTAAAAACATACAGTGAAATATATTTTTCATTCTCTCTCGTTCTGCTCAGTGAAATGGCCAGTGTTCATTCAACTCTAGCATTACATGAGTCCAACAGTGATCATATGCACAGTATGTACTCTGTATTTAAAACTTAACATTTTACTGTTTGTATTGCAGCACATAAAATTAAGTGCATTTTCAAATAAAACCTATAGCAAATTACATATAGCCATAGTATTATGGTAAAGTGTGCAGTAGTCTAAAGTTAGAGAACATACAGTAAATATTCCCCATATTACTTTACAGCAGATGATGACTGTATGTTTAGAACAGCACTTCATGTGTATTTTACTAGTTTCGGATGTGTTGCTTTAACTTGTGGAAGAACCTATGCACTTGTAAATCGCTTCGGATTAAAAGCGTCAGCTAAATTATTAAAATGTATCTCATGTCCCATGTGAACAGACACTCCAGCTCTCTCAGCTTTGCTTCAAGGTCAGCTTTCTCAGGGACACTGTAAAGTGTAATTAAATAATTTCTGTAGAATAAAAATCTGTAGCTGTCTTAGTAAATACACTTTTCACTTTTTAGTAGTTGCCATTTCATTTCAAAACACTGTTAAAGAAAATGTCTTAAATGGGAGTGGTCTGATGTGAAAAAATAACACTATCTGTGTCCCAGTGTTCTATCAACAGATCTTCACAGCTTTAAGAATATTCCTGGGGATATCTACCATCCTGGTTTTTCATTTCAAACCTAATTTGGCACACTTATACCAAGTTCAGGCTGATGAGGTGTTTAATTGGGGTTGGAGTGATGTGCCAGGGGATCTCAGCAGCATCGTTAAAGTCAGATACCATGAACATCCATGTCGTCGCAACATCCAAGATGTCACAATAATAAACCGTGCTCCACAAATAAAATTAACGTTAGACCGTGGTCTGGGTGGATACTCAATTCCGATTGGCTAGCAGGAATGGTTTATTACTGACTGATTATCGCTATAACAGGCTGTATGCATCCCTGTTACGACAGCAGACAACCAGTCACAATGTACACGCTCCAAGACTAGATACACCCCAATAGATAGCGTGATGTGTCCGTCTGCCGAATTCATGAAGTTATTCAGCATCGACTATTTCTTGCTTGCATTACTTTACATACAAAACATGTTCGCTCTTTAATTGAATGTGTGCTATATACACGCTTCCTGTTATTACAAAACTGTTCGTACCAATTGCAAAACATAACGTAGGCTAATAGTTGAATGTACAATTACTGCAATTGCGCGTAGCCTATAAATAGCATGAAACCGAAACTTAATCCGTCCTACTACAGTAATTTTAATTTCTCTGTAAGTGCAGCGCCCATGAGACGGGAAACAGGGAAATTTAACTGAAACGAAAACATTGTTTGCTATTCCCTTAATCCCTTCATTATAAAATTGTTTCTGTGTCCTTGAAGATTATATTTTTGCCATGCATTCTTAAATATGGCGGGTGGTCTTCTTTTTTTTTTATATGAAAAATTCTGCAGGTCCTGGAGCATTTTTTAAATAGACGTCATCATACCAAGACGTACCAAGATATTTAAATAACAAAACAATGCACCCCACCCCCCTCCGAATGAGCTTACAATATTTCCATTTTCCTTTAAAAATTAAACTTTTGAATGCAATTCACGTGCGAGTATCTGCTTATGTAAGTACACATAGCCTATTATATTATCAAGTATTAAGTGTTTATAGACAAGTTTATACTGTTTAATACATTTTTAATCATGAAAAAAGCAGGTGGTTTTAATGTTGTGGCTCATCGTTGTGTGTGTGTGTATATGTATGTATATATATATATATATATATATATATATATATATATATATATGATGCGTTGTGTGTTTAAGTCCATTGTCTGTTCTGGTAGGTAGGGAGGGACAGGGAGAGGCGCAGCTTGAAGAGGTGCATCTTCAGTTTGCGCTTGAAGATTCTACTGTCCTCGCTTCCACGGGGAGTTCGTTCCACCACCGTGGAGGTCAGGACAGTAGAATCTTCAAGCGCAAACTGAAGATGCACCTCTTCAAGCTGCACCTCTCCCTGTCCCTCCCTACCTCCCTGTTAACCTTAATTGTTGTCTTTCTGTGATATTTACTTGTGTATTAGGATGTTTAGTTTGGTTAGGTAAGCGGTTATGTTGCGGTATTACGATAATAAATGAATAAATAAATAAATAAATAAATAAATAAATAATCTGACGATCAAATAGGCCCTGGTCCTTATCTTCGTTGTGCAGGTAGCAGTTGAAATTGTACTTCCCACTAGGGTCTTTCAGCGCATTTATCCCTAGTTATAGGTATGCACTTTGCACTTTGTTGTACATCGCTCTGGATAATAGCGTCCGCCAAATGCCATAAATGTAATTTAATGTAATAAATATCTAATAAAGTGCTCACTGAGTGTACATGTATATGTATACTGACTGCATAGTCATATGTCAAGAATTTATATTTTTCTGAAATATTTTTCAGCTATAATAAGTATGATAAATACTATACTCAATCATGTGGCAGCAATTAAATGCATAAGATCATGGTCAAGAGGTTCTGCTGTTTTTCAGACCAAATGGGGAAGAAATGTGGTCTAAGTGACTTTGATCATGGATTGTTGGTGCCAGGCAGGGTGGTTGAGAATCTCAGAAACAGAGATTTTCATGCACAACAGTCTCTAGAGTTTACAGACAATAGTGCAAAAAACATTAAACATCCAGAGTACAGCAGTTCTGCAGGCAGGACGAGACTGGTCGAAGCTGACAGGAAGGTGACAGTAACGCAAATAACCATGTATTTGAACAGTGGTATCAGAAGCATGGCAACTCTTGAAATATGTCATCAGCAGATTAAATCATTAAATCTGTGATTAACATGAGTGATTTCATCATGTGCAAAAGGACATGTTTTTGAAAACAATGGATAGTGGGAAATTGACACAAAATAGGAACACATGAATTATACATTTTTTAAATTCTGGATAGAAACTAATACAACACACATGCAGGTGCCTGTGAGCTGGGCCGGCCATTCGATTTTAAGTATTATGCTTATTATAGCTGAAGAATATAGATTTTTTTTAATAGAAATTCTTGACATATCATATGTCTTCTGTGCATTTTTTTATTTTTTATAACTTAACATAATTGTAATAGCAAAAGCAAGAAACAGTAATCCTTTCATCAGATTAATAATTACATTGAACAATTTTTACAATTAACAATTAACAAACACAGTTAACATTATTTTAAAAACCTGATATGTTTAACATGACATTCAGTAAATAATAATAATAATAATAATAATAATAATAATATTGCAGTCCAAAAGTGGCTAGTGAGGAAATAAATGAAAACAAACAAAAGCTTTTGTGGTGTGTGCCATTTAAATGGGCTTTGCATTTAAACATGTTGAAGTCATTTCCGGGGTTAACGGAAATTGCGCAGAGCAGTGAGGTACTGCTTGTTGCCAGGGTCAAGCAGAAGGGCCTTCTCATAGCACTCAATAGCTTGAAGTTTTTCACCTGTTATTTCATGAACATTGCCCAGAAGCCCATAAGCTTCGCCATCAGGTGAGTTTCTCAAAACTTTTTTGAGTTGCTGCGCACACTTTTTCCCCTCTGGTGTATCTTTCTGCAGTCTAAGCCCTTCCTTAGTGCATAATAGCCAGAACCAATCTGTAAGCATTGTTTGGATCAAGTTCTAAAACCCACCAGATTACTGTATGACCATCCGATATTCCTGTCCTCTCCCACTGACATTTCAATATTGCTTTTAAGCGTGTTCTGTAGATCATTTAAGTTGGCGTCATTCAAACCCCAGGTGAAGTGACACTCAAGTTTGGCGAGCAGCATATCTTTATTCAATCTGCAACAAATAAGGAATACACTGATTACATTAATTATATTTGGGGTAATAAAATGGTTGCTGAACAAAGAGAAAGTCTTGTCTAGTTTTTTTAATGTATAAAAATGTAAATCATCCAATACTAAGAGATATGTTGTTTTCTTATTGTACATGTGAGTAGTTCATTTATCCATTTCAACATAATCTTAGAACTATGAATTCCGGCTTTTATTAAATATGCGCTTACTTACAAATAGCTTCGCGTGGATCTTGAAAACAGGTCAAAATTCCGCTGCTCCTATTAAAACTGCGCCACAACCCACAGCGTTTTATAGAGCCTCCTCCCCAAAGTTTGGTCGCAATAATGTAACGGACGAATCCCTTGCCACGCCCTCCTCAGGATTCAATTAATGCAAACTTTAAACTCAAGAAAAGGGAGCAAGTTTTTGTTTTCAATTCTGTGAGCGACCTTAAGCGTGGATCTATGAAATATCAGTCACAATAAGCCAATGCATATGCAGTTGAAACGTAATTTTCTTTGCTAGAGTTTCGTTTCTTATTTCCTGAGTCTGCTCACACCCTCTCAGCAGTGAGACTCTAGGAGACTTAAGGTACACTGGAAATACTTTTAATCAGAGATGCGCACCGTAGGTGTTTGTTTTTAAGCTAAGACGCCGATACATTACTGCGGTTTACTACACCTGTGTTGCTGCATTAACTGCATTAGTGGGCGAATACGAAAGGTAGGCTATCTTATAGTTAGTTGCCGCAGCTGCGAGGCTAGGCTAACTTTAGGTTTATACAAATAATATTTCATTGTCACACCTGCACTTATTGTGGTTATCCTAGGTCACTGGCATGCTTTTATAGCAGGCTTTTTTGTGTGTTTTGACCTACTATTAAAAAGGTATTTACCAACCGATCTACAGAGCGCATTCGTTTTAGATATGGTAATAATGCAATGTATTATTCCTTTAGATATCCTGTGATTCTGATTGGGTTGCCAGCCCCCTGGTTCTTCTGAATAGCATATGTTACGCCCGGCATTCAAGCAGTCAACAACCAAACATGGAGACCAGACAAGGAAAATAGATTAAGAGTTTTATTTGCAATAATGTGTTTGTCTGAATTCATGTCAGAGTGAATCAGTTTTGGGAGTGTTTGAGTGTGAGTGTGGAAATCCAAAATAACAAAAGGAAGACCATGTTTTACAAAACGAAGCTACGTCTCTTTAAACGTGGCCAGTAATTACGCAAGATTTTTTTCCACACCTTAATGGCCAGCAATGTTCTCATGTGAAATCCCCAGCACCATTTCTCTGAACTTTGTGGGGACTACAATTTGATCAATAACTTCCTCTTTCAAGACACCTAAATGAAATGCCGACCTTCTCATTAACAAGCCGTTTTTTTAAATAATACCCCAAAGGTGCATTCTGTAACTCAGCCTCCAGACAGACCAAGCTGAACAATGGTTCAGGTAATATCACTCTTTTGCTCTGTTATGACTTCCTCTCTGGCCACAGATGTCAGTGGCTCAGAAAACTTAACCTCCTCAGCTTTTAGCAGGGTAGGAGAAGAAACATCTGTGGTATTGAGCCATGAGGGCGAGCAGCGCTTCGCCTGAGCAGTACTAAGCTCCAGTTTTGACTCTAGCTGGGTGCGGTCTCGAGCCAGAGCATGCATCACTGCACATGCAGGAAACACTGAGCGGTGCTGTTTAGCAAGTTTATCTAACTCCCCAGAAGAAACTGGATCCGGTATAACAACCACAGGTTGAATGTTTCCAGACCTTACCACCAGCTAGATCATGGCCAAGAATAACTTCCACTCCTTCCACAGGCAAGGAGGGCCGGACAGCAACCACCATATCGTCCCGCACCAGATCACAGTCCAAATGAACCCTGTGCAGAGGTACACTCATGGGAATTAGACCAATACCACGAACTAGGACATTCTCCCCAGTAGCGGAGGACTCAAAAAAGGGCAACACATTATAAAGAATTAAAGTTTGAGCGGCGCCAGTGTCTCTTAACACGCGCACAGGTTTTTTACTGAGACCGCCTACTGTCGTGAGCCCGGGACCCCGTGCCGAGCTCAGACCTCACGTTCCCACGAGCAGTACCCCACGAGGAGGTGTCTCGGAGACGAACTCTCTTTTCCTTTAAGTACTTTCGAACGTCCTGGAGAACTGGTAAGTTCTACTGAACTTCCAGCCCAGTCTCGAAGTGAAGTGGTGTGACGCAACGCTGTTATATGATTTCCTGTATTCACTGTATTCCTCTAAAAGACCCTTTCTTTATTAATTCACCCTCTCTCAGATATGATTATAGTCAGATATACTTTATTATAATCAAAAGAATAGAGTTATACAGCTCACAGGTTAAATATCATCTTTCAGTTTGCTAATCACATACATTGCTTTATATTCTTTCAACCGTAGGTTCATATAACCCCTTTCTAATTCACCTTTCCACCAGGTGTTAATATCAAGATACACCCTTCAAATATCCATCCTCTTTGTTTTTCTAATTCACCTTTCCACCAGATGTTAATGTCAAGATACACCCTTCAAATATCCATCCTCTTTGGCCTTTACCTTATCCTATAACTCCCCCTTCAGGGAGATAATAGCTACTCCTGGAATATTGTGGGTACGAACACCCCTAAACTTTTCTACTTTATTCCTACCTTATATAGTATCTTACTGTAAAATAAAAGACATAAAAATGAAAGGAAACTTATAACTTTAAATCACCTAACAATGCTACCTTCTATAGTATCTTACTGAAAAATAAAAGACATAAAAAAGAAAGGAAACTTATAACTTTTAAATCACCTAATAATGCTACCTTCTATAGTATCTTACTGAAAAATAAAAGACATAAAAAAGAAAGGAAACTTATAACGTTGAACTTCTATGTACTACTTTTCCTACTTTTACAAGTAATATAGATTATAATTACCACTCAAGCTTGATTTTAGTTGTTCTGCGTTGCTCTTTCTTCAACATTTTGAGAGGCTTTTTTAACGTCTAAAAGCTCACTCCTTATATATCCTGAAACTTGTATAGAAGTGTACTTATTTTGGTAAGACATTCATCATTCATCCATAAATATCCCCATTACACCGAGTGGGAAACCACTAGCTCTTATGCAACTTATTTAATGAGCCTATTCATCACTGTTATCTGCCTCATTGTCATAGTCTCTCCTTGACTCTCTCCACACTTTGACGTCATACAAGACAGCAGTAAGTGCCTTCCACCATCTCAATACATTCTTCAGGTGCTCTTTCTTGTGGCACCTTAAGGAATCTACAAAGGACATCCAATTAATAGCCGAGTGTAATTCATCACCCAACTCCTCATACTCTTTCATTTCCCAATCGTCCACATTGTTTTCCTCATCTCTTTACTTTAACCAGGCCTTATGATCCTCCCCTGTAGGAGCAAGCCCACACTTCTCAACCAAGAATGTTATTATACTTTCATGTTACGCATGGCCTCAGTCAGACCTTTAGCCTTGCTCCTTAGTACCCTAAATCTAAGTCCTCCGTCTTCAGACTCCTCTGCTGACAAGTAGGGCTGCACATGATCTCTGAACCACATATTTTTCCTGTTACGGGCGTTCTTACTACCACCTCAATGGCGTGTGCGAGGGGTTAACAATGCATTCCTGCATAACCCATCCTCTGTCAATCTCTCATCAGGCGGGCCTAGGGCCGGGTCCTCGACACTACAAACAAAACATAACCGTCAGAAATAAAAGAGCTATACTCTGCTTCCACAATTTCTGCATTGGAAAGTTCCTTTTTTCCTGACAACCCCACATGAGACAGCTGCTGTAGGCTAAAGCCATTGGCTTTGTGTACACAGCGGAAGTAGGCTTCTGAGTTGTAGAAATTGGACACTCGTTTCGCCAGTGACCTTTATTACTGGCATACATGGGTCGGAACAAATTTACCATCTGTACCAGGAACAGACCTGACTACAGGGGCAGAAGTACTCCCACCAGAACGAGAACGAGGTGAGGAGAAATCACTTTCTAGATTTAGCCACTCTTTCAAACAGCTGAAAAAATGCTTCCAGATCTTCTTCATTGAATTTTGGAACTAGTCACAAATTATGAGTTATGTTACTCTTCTCTTGGTCAGGCATTCCAGTAAAACTTCCATTGAGCATTGACCGTTGTGCGGGGGAAAATGCACATATAAGATATCACAGGTGAGCATCGTCTGATGAAACAGATCCAGTAAAAACACAACAATAGCTATTCTTCAGTTTAACGTTCTCATTTATTTGATCAAACTGAATAAGAGAGTGGAAGGCCTACCAGCTTTCTGATAGTTCTTCAATTTGCTCATACACACAGTATGACTTAAATACAGTTTTCAGTATACAGCCCCAGAAGGGAGGGGGGGACATAAACAAAAATACACGCAGGTGGCTGCTAACTTTTATCAGTATTTGGTCTTTACTGTTATCAGTATTTTGTCTTCACTGTTACCCCTTGTTGGCCTTCTATGAGAACCAGAGTGTGCTAGCTACCCCCTTCTGGGTGAAGCAGAGACATCTAGGTGAAAGGCTATTTGCCTGCTGGGAGAGAGAGAAAGAAAGACTCCCTTTTAACACTTAATAAAGAAGTGGTCTAATAGGAATAAGGATTACAATAAAAGGTTATCTTTGATCACGTGATTATCTCTATGTTAACACACATTGTAAATTAAGAATCAATTAGGAAAATTATCCTTACAATCAATTAAGAAAATTATCCTTACACCGTTCAGTAGCAGGTAATGAGAACTGCCACTCATTAAACTTTTCCAATTCTTTTTGTTTCTCTCATACATGGATCAACTTGTCTCCCTCTAACTGCACTAGTAATTTCTCTTCTTCCAATTCCAACTGCAATTGATGTTCTTTCCTTTTCCAACTCCAACTCAGTCAATTTTATTTGCAAAGCAGCATCCGTGTCCACCATCTCTCCCAACAATCCTTTATCTACAGCAAGTTGAAACAACAATATTCGGAGTGCAGAACCATTATGTTTTCCTCCCCACGACTCACCCCAAAATTCTGCGAGCAACAACAATTCAGACCTTTCCAATAACTGGAAACTAGTTCTAGAAGGACGAAGCAAAAATTCATTTACATTCGGATGCACTACTTCAGGCGGCAACCTCAGCATGAAAGAATAAACTCAAATCTTACTTCCTCTACAGCACAGACAATCCTTTTGGAATACAACCAATGCTCAACAATGACCAGTTTGAATAAGACATACTTACAAATTACAAATCTGGCAAAACTAGAATAGACAAACGGTAAGCAGCTCCGATATCTATAAGGGGGTATAGTCTGTGGTGTATATTGTACGCAGTGCCTATTGTTTGCAGTGGAATTACAGTTTGTAGTCTATACGGTTTGCAGTGCTTATAGCTTGCAGTGAATCTTCTGTGTATGTGTATGTGTATGTGTATGTATGTGAGTGTTGGTTTGGTCTGGCCATAGAGGAACCATCCCCTATCATATCTAAGGGGGCTACATCAGTTTTATGTCTTTATAAATATATTGATATAATTTGATTCCAACAAACTGCTGGGTTTTAGAGATTGGTATTTTGTGTTGTGGTCTGTTATTCTGGAACAGAATAATATTGAAAGCACCAACAATCATTCCATGGTCAAAGTCACTTAGATCATATTTTCTCCCCATTCTGATGGTTGATGTGAACATTAACTAAAGCTCCTGACCTGTTTCTTCATGATTGTTTGTGATGCACTGCTGCCACATGATTGGCTGATTAGATAATCACATGAGTAAAATAAAATCCTCGATGAGTGTATGTAGCTACTGTAGGACCTAAATATCCAAAATTAGCAAAAAGATAATGAAATATAATCTAAATGTGCCTTTCTGCTGGAACTACTAACACTGAACATTTTACTGTTTGTATTGTAGCACATAAAAAACAGTGCATGCATGCTGCAGCTAATACATTGTATGTGTTCTGAAATAAGGGGTATTTTCAAATAAAACCTATAGCAAATTACGTATAGCCATAGCGTTAGGGTAAAGTGTGCATAGCATTAGTCTAAAGTTAGAGAACATACAGTAAATATTCCCCAGACTACTTTACGGCAGAGAGTCATGTCTCGGATGCTGACAAAGAAAATGTTGCCTTATGGTAATTACTTACTTGGAAATTTGAATTTTGTATTTTAGTTGTTTTACGTGGGTTTGAAATGACATATCAGTCATGTAATTTCAGCAAAACAAATACAGTTGATTTCTGGATAATACCTGTAACAAATATAGAAACACAGTGATGGATGTTGCAATTGCATTCCTTTCAATGCATACAATTTAAATGTAAATTAATCTGCACACCATTATATTATGGTGCCATCTTAAGCTGTCCTCCCAGGGTGTCACATTAAATGTATCAATTATGTCAGTCATTAAACTATTGCATTACACATTAATATTCTAATGTTACCATACTCAAAACTCACACTTAGGATATTTAACCTCTGAGGTTGCTTACATGCTAAATTTGAAAAGAAGAGTATAAATCGACCGTTGCAATCTTAAACTGTAATAAAATGAAATAAGTGGTTATGTTTCCACTCCTTAGAGTCATTATTTGAACTTCATTCCCCTCTCAAAGGCAGCAGAGAGGTCATCAGTTTCAGCAGCAAGCTTGTCTTCAGCCCTCAGGAAGGCCAGAGTTTCAGATGCTTCTGCAGCCCTCTGCCTGTTTTTTCGCCACCTCTCTGCAATTTGCTCCCGCTTCATGATTTCACAGAAAGAAATATACCATGTTAAAGCTATGGGTCTATAGAGTAATTGGACCCACTTTCATTGGGTGCAAATGTACAGTTTTGAAGTGATCAACTATGCAAATGAGCTGGGTGGCAACTGCCAGTCTATGGCATGCTTGGCTGCCCCACACTGGAAACACAGCAACAATTGCTGGGGACATGATTTCACAGAAATTCCTGTACATTATTAAAGATATGGGTCTATAGAGTAAATGTATACCCCCTTTCATTTGGTAACAATTTATCGTTTTTGAGTTATCAGCTATGCAAATAAGCTGCTTGTGAATTGACAGTCAATGGCAAATACACAGCGGTAAATACAGCAACAATTGCTGGGAACATGAATTAGATAATAAATGTATAATTGTACAGATATTATACATAGATTTAATGTGTGCCCCTTTATATTTGTTGTTATACATGTTTTTCAAACAGTAAGCAGGTATGCATTTAAATGAGCTGTTACTGAACCGACAGTGTCAAGAAATGTATGCTTGGCCTACATTATAGTAACTAGTCAAATAGCAAGCTAGTTTTTATAAGTGGTATCAGCAATGAATTTAAACAATGGTAATTATGTGAGGAAATGCAGAAAACACGGTGACTAAAATCATAGGAAGTTGAGCCCGGAAGTTCTGTACAGGAATTGTAATTGTTGCTAGCTTCACAGAGCTAGCTGTAGCCACTACAGGTGGGTCAAGCCGCCAAAATAAGAGTCTGTTAAAAAAAAATTAGCGGAACCAGTTTCTGGCTGATTCAACTGATAATTTTTACCCTTCCACCAGATACCATAAATCATTGTTGTAACTCCCCCCATTTTTTCATTACCCTGAACAAGAAGTTCTTAGTAAGGCTTCTTTGTGAATAGGTCTGTATTACAGGTACAGGGAAATCCGTATGTACTTGGACAGTTTCTGTTCCTTAGTCCAGCACATTGGATTTCAAATTAAACAATGAATGTGAGGTTGAAGTACAAACTAAATTATACAGTATATACCTGTATAGTGGCCTCCAGAATTATTGGCACGCTTACTAAAAAAGAAGATAAATGGCTGCATATAATAAACAACAGAGATAATAATCTATATGTTTTGTTTCAACATATGGGTAAACTATATAATTTTATTTCAATTAATTTCAATACATCAAAACATTACAAAACAAAAAGAATGTTTTTATTCAGTAATCAAATTTTTCCAAACCACGAGTGTAAAAATTATTGGCACCCCTAAGAATTATTGTAAATTAATTAAATTGAAAATAAAATGTTATTTAATTTCATTTTATCTCAGTCTAAAGGAACTACATTGTGCCATGTCCATCACTTCCTGTTTAGCTAGAGAATGGAAATGAGGTGTAAATCATGCAGTAAAGCAAATAAGAGGTAAAAAGTCTCTTTGTCAAGCATGGGAAAAGCCAAATAACTCAATTCAGAAGAGACATACCAACTGTCAAATATGGAGATGGGTTGTTTATGTTTTGGAAATATTTTGCTGCCAGTGTTCCAGTGGCACCATTTAAGATCAATGGCATTGTAGCTAGCTCCACTGAAAGACGGCTCAAAGACTGATGTTGTTTGTGCAATAAAAGTAGCGTTTATTCCTGAAACTGAGTAGACTTGGTTTTAACGTAGCCTGTAGACCTTACTATGAAAGCATAAACACTCATTAAAGATTGACAACCGTAAGAACACCGTAACAGCACCAACAACGCCGTAAGAGCTTGTAATCTCTTCAGTAAAAGGGAGCAAGCTTTCCGTTCCATCCAGTTTGAGACAATCCATGTGAAGCAATTAATTCTGGGAAACTTTTCGAATTGCGCGCATATGCAGGCAGGTCGTAGTGCATGTCAATATGTTGTATTTCAATATAAAAGTCCTCACATGGGATAGCTTGCTCACTAAAAGTATTTTGCTCTTACAATGATATTACAACAGAAATCAATAATCAGTACCTTGTATACTCAAAAGATAGGGTCATCTACAGGCATAATGAATTCGGGCAAATTCAGGGCAAAAATGGAGGAATGGTCAAAAATCCCTGCAAATATGTTCACTAACCTTATCACACAATATAATCATTTTTGCCAGGGGTGTTTGCATAAAGTATTAAACCAGGGTGCCAATAATTGAAAACTGGTTGGGGAAATGCATTTCCAATTTGAAGAATGTAAGACCATTCGCTGCTGTTCCAGAGACGCCCCAAAGTTACTTCGAGCCACGCCTTCCCCTGCCGGAGCGTTATGCAGGTGAGCCGGGCTCCTGTCAGTCCTTCCTTTCTCACTGTTCCTTGGTGTTCGGGCCGCAGTCTTCTTTGTTTCTTAATGAACAATCCAAAGTGGCTTCTGTGATAACGTTCCTGACTTTCTTTCCGTGATGAAAAAGAGTATTTGACGGGTCAGCTGTGCGGCACTCCAGGGCGCGCCAGCTCCTCCTGCGTCAAGAGTTCTGTGTCTGACTTTTTGATTAAATGTAGAGCTTTGGCGGCCTCTGCTGGCTGGAATAAAGAAGCTCTCTATGACACAGTCTGCGGCAAACTCGCACCGCGGCTTATCGGTCCATTCCCATCTCCAGAGTCATCCGTCCCTCCACGGTCTAGCTGAACCTCCCACCTCCCCTATGCTGGATCCATCCAGTTTTCCACGTGTCCTGTGTCAAGCCTGACGCAGTGCCCCGGCTCAGCCCTCCTGCCTGACCCCCACCTCACCCCCTGGCTCATCGATGAAAATCCAGTGTACACATTTATTCTTCCTACTTCTGGGTTGCGCTTGGTTCTTCAGTCCCAGCACCTGATAAATTTCTGAATGTGTTGACACCTGGCCACTAAACCTAACCATTTGGAAGATTATGAAGGATTCAAAGGTAAAGCAAGTGATTACGTGGCAAACTTTCATTGTGCTGATAAAAATGACAAATGAATTTAAACACATGTTCAACTACCTAATGATGAGCCTATTAGTTAACTTCAGTGTTTTATTCATCTTATGTAATTGTTTACGTGAATGTGGTCATTTTATTCTTCATGCCATTACAAAGCTATTTCTGGTATAATGTGGTTTAAGGTCAAAGATCATATTTTTTCCCTATTCTAACATTTGGTCTGAAAAACAGCTGAACCTCTTGACCACATCTGCATTCTTTTATGCATTTAGTTTCAAGTCACCTTTCTTTTCCAGAGAAGTTGTTGGGCCCAGTGGCAAGTATCTTTTGATGGGGGCCGACAGCCAGCAACAGACTGATGGCAGCATTAAGGCAGGGCTCTACAGTTTCTGTGATGACAGAATCACGCCAGGAATCGCGGAATGTAAAAGCTGATTGGAGATTTGAAAATATGCCTACATAATGTAAATGTTGTGATAAGTGATTTATTCAATACACATTATTAAAAATCAACAACTATTTACAGCATAGCGTGAAGAAAGAAACTGACAAAAATGTAGTCTTGGAATGCTGTGTTTTCAACAACAACAATACAATAGGTAAGATTTTTGTGTTAAAACATTGTTACAAGTCCATTGTAAATCTATTCCTATCATGGAAAAAGGCTCACTGGCATGTTGACTCACCCTCTCTGCCTGTGTTCATAGTCCTTAAATTCGGGATTGAAAATATACAGTTGACAGACCGACACTCTGTACCAAAACATTGTATAGCTGTACAATAATTCAAGCTCATTGGTTGAAAATTGGTTGTAACTGCCATAGTCAATGGCGTGGGTGGGGGGTGGGGGGGTTTCAACGTCAGTGTGTACTCAGAGAAGGGGGAGGGATAAACGGTGTTTGAGGGTGTTTGTTACTGCAATTCCTCTCTTGACCGTTAGTTTGAGGTTATGTATTGACCAGAATCTGAAGCCTCATTAACATTAATTGAATATGCTCAAGCATGGAATATCCTACTGTTATCTGACATTTTTACTCGGACATCAAATTAATTGCATTTGTGTGTGCTTTCTGTTTTTTCAATTGTTGCTTCATCAAGCCGATAATTCCTCCAATTTAAGATCAGTAAGACACAAGATTAGAAATATACTGTAAATGAAGATTTAACAGAAAATGATATGGTTTAAACTGGGTAATGAGGTTTTTGATAAAAGCAAGACGTACTTGGTTTGAAAAACCAACATGAGAATGCACGACCGGACTGAAGGCCAAATTTATCTTGAAAAGGAGGGACCGGGGCCCTGCACACAGCACAACGCATAGGTGAGACAGGAGAAGAGGCCATTTTATGTCTCAGCTGGGTCAACAGGAACTGAAGAGGACAAGCTGCAACAGGTTGATCTTGGCTAAATGCGATCTCCGGCAACAGGTGAGGCTGAATGGGGGCTGAAGTCAATTTAATTGGTTAATGAATATGCTTAATTATATATAGATGAAATCAGAATGTTTGTAAGTAAATAGAGAGCGCAAAGTGGAGCTTTAGAATGTAGACCGCTGTTTGTGCACGTGAGTTCGCCAATATATTTCTCGCAGCAAACGTAATTTGTCCACTTTTTTACTTATAGTATAGGTGATCAAACTTACAATAACTAAGTGCTAGCGTGTTCAAAGCCTTTACTGGTCCCTGTACGAGGTTAGCATGATGTAGCTAGCATACGCGAATAGCACAAAGCCATAAAATTTGCTTTTTAACGGCACTTGGTCATTCGAACAATAGAAATAAAAGCATTCGATTTCGTTCAACGGCATATAATATTTATGTCGCACTGTCCATAAATCGCAAAAGTCCCACCATAGGATTTATTTAAATCTTTAAAAGTTATACATTTATTTATAATGTCATTTATTTAGTCATTAATTTATCTTGTTGCTATCAGTGATTCGGCGTGATCCGAGAGTTAAGTTGCTATGTAAATTACGTTAGAAGGATACAACACGGTTATTTGCTACTTAAACGTAGACGCACGCTCGAGAGCGTTAACATGATTGAAGTCTGACATGTCTATTGTCAAAATCCATTGAAACTAAAAAGTAACCAGGGACTTTGGACTTATAAGGCTGGACATACCGAGTATCCAGCGAAAATATTGACCTGGCAACAGTCACAATTCTGAGAGTTCGAACTGCCATGTAAGAGCGCTATTGTTGCGTCACCATTTCGAGCTCCATAAATGTAAACAATGGAATGTTGGGTGAAATCTGCTGTTTTTCGGTGCCGTCGGGGTCCAGCATTTAACATTGATGGGATGCTGGTAAAATGAGCCGATAACTATACCGAAATCGTGTTGTGTTTCGGACTGTAGTGCCAGATGTAATCAGACACACAGTGGATTGGGATTTTTCCGATTGTTAAAAGAGATGATCGCAGTAAAGTTCGTTTTATTTTGGGATATTAGCCAGATATGGGATATTTGGGATATTAACCAGATATTCGGAATTCCGAATTCAATAGCTCACGAACTAAACGTCCAAATAAGATAATAACACTAAATGTTTAACCGTGGCAACATAGACAATCCACTACAAAGAATTACTTTCGCTTTGAAAATTGGTAATTACATACAGACATTATCTCATTGCCAATCCCAACATTTTTGGTTTTAGGGACCGTCTAGAAAGTACAACGACACGAAATGTAGGAGATTCAAAATATCAACATGCATAATAGCTGTAAAACTTATTCCACAGCCCAAGGAAGAAATGACGACCAATACTGTAGGTCTGGACGTTTCACATCTGATATTTTTTTAGATTGGGAAATTTAAACTGGGTTTAAATACAGCCTTTTTTGAGCGTATGTTTAATTTTGGTCAGTTTTTACGTGGAAACCTTGGAAGAAGCAGATGCCACAGTGGTGCAGTGAAAAGCACTGGTGCCTCAAGTCCTGAGCTTGAATCCCAACTGTGCCTTTTCTGTTTGAAATTTGCATATCACATTATAATGGATGGTGTAGGGGAAAATTCTCAGAACAAAATATCTCCCTCCGAAAAGCATGATAAACAATCACAAGTCAAAATCAGACTCCACCTAAGTGAGCAGGCTGGTTCCTCCAAAACTCTCGACGATGTGTGGGGGGGGGGCTTCTTGAACTGTGTAGACCAAACTGTCAAGGACACGGGCAGAGCAAGATATGACTGTACAGCTGATTTTTCCGGGACTCTCGATGTTTTATGCCAGAAGTGTATCTATTTGACCAAGAACATTAATTATAGCTGAGCTTATGAAAATGCAAGAAACCACAGTGAAAACTGTTGAAATGAGAGCAAAGAATGCTACGTACATTTACTCCCTTAGAAGAGAATAATTCATCAAATGTTTAGTATGTCTGTATATTAGAAAAGTATATTAGAAGTGAATAGTAATTAAATGTTTAGTTTGTCTGTATATTTTCAAAGATTACTGCTGCTTAGTTTGTCTTATAAAAGCGAAAGATACAGAGTGACGTGTATGGATGACGTGTGTGTTAGAGGGGGGGCATCCAGAACTTTGGTAGTTTGCCAAGAGCAGGTGCGGGGTGAAGTGAGGACAGGGGGAGTCCTGAACTTTGTTCGTAGTTGGCAGAACGCCCTGAACTTTGTACAGAGTTGGCAGAGCATAAGGACCATTGGCAATTTGCCACAATGATGTTGTGGGAGGAGCATTGGGAGGAGTTACGATAAGAACAGTGTGGGTGATTTGCCAGAATGAGGTTTGAGGAGGAGTTGTAGGTGGAGTAACTGTGTATAAAATGGGTGTACAAATGACAGTCGGGGTTCAGTTCTGGAGAACTGATCCGGCTTTATGCGCTGCTGCTAATAAAGTCAGATTTTCCTGAAGAACTTGGTGCCATGGTGTCGTCTTTTCCCTCGCGAAGATGTTTTTCGACAAATTGAAGATTTGGACTCTGTCGTTTCCTAGACACGACAATGGATGGCCATTACAAAGACGGCAATACTGTATGGTATGGAAATTTAAAACTGAATAGATTTTGGTGAATTGTTTTACATTACGTGGCATTTAGCAGACGCTCTTATCCAGAGCAACGTACAATAAAGTGCAAATCAATCACAATTTTCTTTAAAAAAAAACCCATAGCTTTGCAACTATCAAAATTGAACTTCTGTTTGGCTGGCACAGTGGTGCAGTGAATGGCACTGGCACCTCACAAAAAGGTTTTTGGATCAAATCCCTGCCGAGGCCTTTCTTTGAAGACTGCATGTCACGTGATAATGGTCCAATCGGCTTTATAGAGCAAGGAATACTGTGATGATGTTTTGGAAATTTAAAACTGAATTTATTTGGGTGCAACCATTAGTAGGACCACACAAAGTCCAACAGAACTTTAGAGAGGGCCCCCTACTGGTTATACTACAGTGTGCATTATTGTTCTGCAGTGGGTTGGTTGCATTTTCTCCTGGATTAGTTAAGTATTATTTGTTTGCTTGCTGATTCTAAATTCAGTTTAGTTGTCATCATAGTGTTCTGTTGTGTACTTGTTTGTCAGCTAAGTGGTGTTTATTTAGATTCAGTGAAACTGGGTTAGGTGTTTGTTTCTCTCAGGTAAGCTAGGCTATTAAGTTAGGCTATTGTTTTACTGGCTGGCAGGCCACAGCTTTTGTTGTAGGAGGAGCCAATACTTTGCACCCTGCTCAGGCTGTTATTACTGGCACACCTGAACTCACTTCAGTGTGCATTATTGTTCTGCAGTGGGTTGGTTGCATTTTCTGTATTCAGCGTCAGTGTTATTTAAGCAGTTGTCTAGCGCACCAGCGGCAGCTGTGTGCGGCAGCCTCGGCTACTTGCCTTGGCGTACGAAGTCGCAGGTGTACAAAGTCGGGGGTGTCTATCTACGGGTGTCCATCCAGGCTGTCCGAGAGCCTGATGTTTGATTTTGTTTTTGCTGCCTGCCCTCATTCCACTGTGTAGTATTCCCCTTGTCCTCCCTAGTTCCCTCCATGTGTTTCCTTCCCATCCCTGTCCTCTCTCCTCTCCCCAGGTCCCAGTCAGGTAGGAGGTTCACCTCCCGCCAACATGGGCAGAATATCTCTAACCTCATCTTTCCTCCCAGATCCCCTGGTATTGATCTCTGTGTGGCTGGTGGCCTCTGGAACTGCCAGTCCGCCGTCCAGAAAGCAGACTTCATATCTGCCTATGCCTCCCACCTCAACCTTGACTTTCTTGCTTTAACTGAAACGTGGCTCTCACCAGAGAACACGGCCACCCCGGCTGCCCTTTCCTCTGCCTTCTCTTTTTCCCCACACACCCAGATCCTCTGGCAGGGGAGGTGGCACAGGTCTCCTAATCTCATCCTCATGGAGATCTAGTGTCTTCTCCTCATCCCTCTCCTTCTCCTCTTTTGAATTTCATGCGGTTTCTGTTACTCTGCCGTGCAAACTGTTTGTTATTGTTGTTTATCGCCCGCCGGGTCCTCTGGGGAACTTTTTGGATGAGATGGACATCCTCCTCAGCTCCTCACCTGTCAATGACACCCCCCTGATCCTCCTGGGTGACTTCAACCTCAACTCAGAGTCCACCCAGTCTACCTTTCTCTCCCTCCTCTCTTCTTTTGACCTTACCCTCACTCTTTCCCCTCCCACCCACAAAGCAGGCAACCTTCTTGACTTCATCTTCACAAGGAGCTGCACAACAACCAACCTCTCTGTAACACCACTCCATATATCTGACCACTCCTTCATCTCTTTCTCTCTTCCACTCTCCTCTAACACCCATCCATCTCTCCCACCATCCACTGTCACCTGTCGACGGAACCTACGCCACCTGTCTTCCTCCACCCTCATCTACAATCCTCTCCTCCCTACCATCTGCGGAGTCTTTCTCTCGACTGTCTCCCGATGATGCGGCTACAACTCTCATGTCCTCCCTCTCATCTTCCTTTGATTCTCTGTGTCCCCTCACCACCAAACTAGCTCGGGCCTCCCCCCCCAGTCCTTGGCTTTCTGATGCTCTACGAGCTGTCCGAACCGAACTGCGGGCGGCGGAGAGAAAATGGAAAAGGTCCCGTCTCCCCAGTGATATGGCTTCCTTCCATACCCTCTTATCATCTTTCCATTCCTCTGTCTCTCTAGCTAAATCTTCCTTCTTTCACTCGAAAATTAACGCGGCCGCCTCTAATCCCCGCAAACTGTTTTCAACTTTCTCCTCTCTTCTGGCCCCCCCTCCCCCCCCACCCCCCTCATCACTCACACCTGATGACTTTGTCTCCTTCTTTGAAAAGAAGGTCGATGCTATTCGCAATTCCTTCTCCCAACCCTCCACCCCTGCTGACCCTCCTACCCTCCCCAACTCCCTAACCTCCTTTTCTCCCCTCTCTGACGCCGACACACTGAAACTCCTTACTTCCCACCGCCCAACCACCTGTCCTCTTGACCCTATCCCCTCTCCCCTCCTACAATCTATATCTGATGACATTCTCCCTTTTCTCTCCTCTCTAATCAACACCTCCCTCTCTTCCGGCACCATGCCCTCTTCCCTGAAGAGGGCCAGAGTCACTCCCCTCCTCAAAAAACCTACTCTTGACCCCTCTGCCCTGAACAACTACCGGCCTGTCTCTCTTCTTCCCTTTCTCGCTAAAACCCTGGAACGGGCGGTCTGCTCCCAACTGTCCACTTATCTTCTCCAGAACAATCTCCATGACCTCAACCAGTCTGGCTTCAAGAGTGGCCACTCCACTGAAACCGCCCTGCTCGCGGTCACTGAGGCACTCCACTCTGCTAAAGCAAAATCCCTCTCCTCTGTCCTCATCTTCCTCGACCTGTCGGCCGCCTTCGATACAGTCAACCATGAGATTCTGCTCTCATCGCTGTCTGGGATGGGTGTCACAGGTTCTGCACTCGCTTTGTTTTCCTCCTACCTCTCTGGTCGCTCCTACCAGGTGACTTGGAGGGGCGCAGTCTCCGACCCTCAACCCCTACGAACTGGAGTCCCGCAGGGCTCGGTTCTTGGGCCTCTCCTCTTCTCGCTATACACCATGTCTCTTGGTTCTGTTATCTCTTCCCACGGCTTTTCTTATCACTCCTAAGCTGATGACACCCAACTCTTCATTTCCTTCCCCCCCGACACCCAAATCACCACACGGATCTCTGCCTGCTTGGCTGATATCTCTGCGTGGATGACTTCCCATCACCTGAAGCTCAACCTTGCCAAAACTGAGCTTCTCTACATCCCTGCTAAGTCCTCTCCGTCAATCGACCTCTCATTGACTGTTGAGGACTTTGTAGTTTCCTCCTCCCGTACAGCAAAGAATCTTGGGGTGACTCTTGATAACTGCCTCACCCTGGCTCCACAAGTATCCTCCACTGCCAGAACCTGCAGGTTCTTTCTGTATAATATACGCCGTATCCGTCATCTCCTGACTGAGAAAGCCACCCAGCTCCTAGTCCAGGCACTCGTCATTTCCCGCCTGGATTACTGCAACTCCCTCCTAGCCGGTCTCCCAGCGTGTGCCATCAAGCCCCTCCAGCTGGTCCAGAATGCTGCAGCCCGCCTGATCACCAATCAGCCCAGGTCGGCTCATGTCACCCCGCTTCTCATTGGCCTCCACTGGCTTCCTATTGCCGCACACATCCATTTCAAGGCCCTAGTGTTGGCATTTCAGGCTGCTAAGGGGACTGCCCCACCTTACATACAATCCCTGATCACTCCCTACTCCCCAGCTAGACCACTCCGGTCTGCCAGCTCTGGTTGCCTTACGGTTCCCTCTCTACGTGCACCTGGCGGTCGAGCTGCACGTTCACGCCTGTTTTCCGTTCTGGTTCCTCAGTGGTGGAATGACTTGCCTACCACTGTCAGAACAGCAGAATCCCTCCCCCTATTTCGACGCAGACTCAAAACCCACCTTTTCAAACTCTACCTTAGTCCTCCCTCCTGATTTCCCCTGCCCCTCCTTTCTGATATCCCTATCCTATAAAAAGGCACTTCTGATGACAACTATGTTTAGAACAGCATTTCCTGTGTATTTTGCTAGTTTCTGGATGTGATGCTCTGACTTATGGTAGAACCTATGCACTTGTAAGTGCAAGTCTGCCAAATGACTAAAATGTAAATGTAAATGTAAAATGTACTACAAGTTTCAGAATTATAAATGTGACCGGTTTAATTTTGGTTATGGTTTTTAGGGGAAAATGTATCAGCTTGAAAAATATACTAAAACCAACTGGACTTAATAGAGGGCCACCTACTGGCCAAACTGCAACTTTTATAATGCAAAAATGTACTTTTGTAAAATTTTGGTGAGGTCTTTTTTTAGACAAGAAATTCAATAGCTTCTCAACAATATGTAGGAAAGCACTAAAACCAACTGTATTAAATACAAGACCCTCTACTGGCCATGGAAACAGAAGTTTATTTAAGTTTTTTTTGTATTCTGAAAGTTGTACTATGGCAGGAAGGGACCCCCTATTAAGGCTAGTTGGTTTTAGTCTTGTCCTACCGCCTACAGACTGTTGCACATGAAAGCTAGCTACAGGATTTTATGCCAGAAAGTGACTAGCTTTGACAAGGACATATTTGATGCGGCTTCTACATTTCCATGGGAACTTTTATGGAACCACTGGGCGACATTTAACTGCTACATTAACTACATTAATATAGCCTTACGGAAAAGCTAATGTTAGCTGGTAAGCCAGCTAACAAAACTGAATTACAGAACTGAATGACAGAAATTGTGCTTAGCACTGGATAACTTATGTTATGTGTGACTGTTATGTTAGCTGAACAGTAGAACAATTGTAGCTGGCTAAGTGGACTAACTTTTCAGGGCAAACATTCTGTGGCACTCGACTCAAACATAAGTAATCTTAACTGGTTAGCCGCATCATATGACTGAAATCTTACAATCAAGTAATGTTGTACTCAGTGTGCTATTATGTGATGGCTGCGTTCAATTAGCTCTCTAAGAATCAGAGCACACTTCACTCTTTCAGAAGTTGAGAGCAATCAGAGCATTGTCATTCAGAAATACAGAGCACTTACGCTCTGGAGCGCTCCAAGCATGCACTGGACGCTCTGAGAACAAATAAACGAACGCAGCTCATATAGTAGCGAGTGGATAGCTACTGTGACAATGTGTCATTGAAAAGCTATGTTTGTCAGACAGATGTGGACTGATTTGTGATAATAAAACTCAATGGTTTAAAGTAATTCTCAACAAGCTGATGTTTACGCCTGGTTCATAATTGACCCATTGAGAATAAATTGCATTCAGTAAATTACCCTTACAGTTGCCCAACGCTTTTATCCCCACCGGTATACAATAGTGCAAACCAAAGGTCACTGGAACAATTACAAAGGTCAGACGAATTATTAATATTCTATCATCAAGTAATCAGCCCAAAAGCAAGAAAAGTGAACAGAAACATTGGAGGCTAGCTAGCTTCATTATAATCAGACTATAACTTTCCATTTGGCTGGCCTTTAAACTAATGGCCTATGACACGAATAGCCTGCAATTAAAAAATAAATGCATCAAAATAACCTTGCAACGTTTCGTGCTTACTCAGCACATTGAGCAGGTAGTCAATATAAACAAATCCATGGATTAAAAAACATCTGTTGATACCCAACTAACGTAGAGTATTATTGTATATGAATAAAGTTTTCATCTTTGTAATTGGCAAGTTTATCATCTTCATCATCATTTGAATATACCTCTAACAGGTTTCTTCTGTCCTTAAAGACCCTCTCTCACCTCATTGGTCTCAAAATTTGCTCTTATAGTCAGTTTTTCATGTGAGTTCTCACTGATATAATGTGACATTTGGCCCCTGGTGTCATTACAAGTATTTCTTCAATGATGGTGGAGCCATATTAGGAATTATTTTGTAAATTAAGCAGGTAGCTGCATGAGATGGGAAATTATCAAATAAGAATAAATTGTATTTCCTAATTGCATTACAATGATTGTTGGCTTTTTGCCCAGTATTTTTAAAGTTACATGTAAAATATGAGGAGTCTCTTCTACAAGCTGGACCATTGACTTGTTGAGTCGGGGTTAGTTCTGTAAATCCCATGTAAATTATTATGGATTTTTAAAAGAATTAGATTTCTGGTGGTGAACTTTCTGGATGGTCCCTTGCATGTCAGGAGGACAAGACACTGAATATTTGCTCGATTTTGATTAAACATATGCATTTTGGTAAGACTATTGTTGTAGCTTGTTGACTTTTGTACCCGCATTCAGAATTTGTCATTTGTTTCAGTATATGACTTTCGTTCATGAGCTATTGAAGCCGGAATCCGAATATCCTAATATTTATGGCGATGCCCAGATCCTACAGTTTATTGGGCTGTCTCAGTTTTGACGGGTGCTTGGCACAGTCAATCAGAGCTGACACAGAGACGCCCGACATACAGAAATTTCAGAAACATGAGGGAAAAAATTAATCACAAAAACAGAACTTCATATTTTATTGCTCATGTCCATCACAAACGTTGGCAGCTAACATTAGCTAATGAACTCCAGTCACTCATTGGCAGCCGAATAACTAGAGAAACACTGGGATGATAACTTTGAATCCAACCTAGCTAACTAGTTTTGTTAGCTAGCTAACTAGTTTTGATGGTCCACCCGGATGTAAGTTCTATGCTGTTGTGACATTACGCTGATTTAATCTATATAAATATGAGACCCTGTTCAGGATAAGCAGGTTAGGATAATTAATGAATGAATGAATGTATGAAACCAATATGTTTTGATTTACCCTGCATGATAGTAACAGTTTAAAAATGATGATGTTGGCTGCAGTTCATCCATTACTCTCCTCCTGCCAGTGAGAGCTATGACTCCCCAACTCTACCTGTGCCTCCTGGTCCTGGGACACCTGTGCGTGGTGCTCTCTTGTCGGGTGGGGACGCTGGAGGAATGCCAGGCAGCCCCGTTCGTCCCCGGACACAACCTGGCGGGAGCGGGCTTTGATGTCGTGAAGGTCCAGCACAAAGGCGCGTACGTGATCGACCTCCAGACCTTCCTGGACTCTAACAAATCGTGCACCCTCTGTGAGAACCCGCTTCTCGGAGGCAAGCTCCAGAAACTGTCGCTGTCTGTGCTGGACTGGCGGGCCTTCACCAGCTGCAGGCAGGAGCTGTCCAGCACTCTGCTCAAAACCGTCACCTCCGTGGCCGACAGCGCGACCGACCTCATCGAGAACGACTGGACCGTGGGCCTGGGCCTCAGGAACATCAGCCATCTAACCATTGGTGGCAGCCACTCCACCGCGGTCGAGTTCGCCACTGAGGCCAATGCGATCGACAAGTCCGTCTTCACTTCTCACCAGCTCAGCTGTAGCCACTACAGGTGGGTCAAAATAAGAGTCTGTTAAAAAATGAGCAGAACCAGTTTCTGGCTGATTCCGACAGGTTATTTTAATATGAGTGAATTTACATCCAAATTGGGTGATCTTAATTACATTCAGAATTTTAATACAGACAAAAAGTAATTGGGACAGTTGCTTCTCAGTTGTTTCTGATTAGACGGGTATATTCAATTGCTTCCTTCGTGCAGGCATAAGAAAGCTTTCAGTATCCAGTCCAGATTCTAGTTACCATTGAAATCTTTTAATTTGTCAACACGAGGACCGGAGTTGTACCACTGAAAGTCAAGGGAGCCATTATGGGGCTGAGAAATAAAAACAGTAAGATACATAGGCCACAAAATAGGCTTACTAAAACAAAGGTTTGGAACTTCATTAAGAAGAAAGAGAGCAACGGTGTATGTTTGGGATAATTGTTTTGCTGTGGGATAAAGCACCAATGAGTTGCTTGAAGTTGAACAGATAAAATGTACTAGAATGAAGAATGAATTCTAAATGGATCTCGAGCAGTTCCTTTTGACCTACTCTACACATGTACACTTTCCACTTGCCATCACTCTGATGCAAGTCAATCTTGGTCTTATCTGTCCACAAGACCTTTTTCCAGAATTGTAGGCTCTTTTCGGTACTTCTTAACAATTTGTAACCTGGCCATCCAGTTTTTGCATCTTGCAGTGTTGCCACTGTTTTTTTGTTTGTAAAGTCTTGTCGAGACAGTAGTCACTGACACAGTTACAGCTGCATCCTGAAAAGTGCTTCTGATCTATTGGCCAGGCGTTTGGTGATTTTCATCATTATGGTGATAATTTGGTCTTCTTTGGCCAACCAGCCCCTTCGCAATCATTGCGTTCACTAATGCTCTCTTTCTTCTTCATGATATTCCACATAGTTTATTTTGGTAAGCGTATTGTTTGGCCAATGTCTTTTGTTTTTCTCAGTGACATAATGGCTTCCTTGACTGTCATTGGGATATCTGTGGTCAATAACAGACTCCAAAGGCAAATCAAAGAGAATCAAGAATCATATCAAAGGGAATCAAGACGCTTTCTTATGCCTGCAGTGAGGTACCAATTGAATACATTAGTTTCATATGAAATAGCTGAGAAGCCAACTGTCCAAGTACTGCTGGTCCCCTAAAATGCAAGGCTTTGTATAAAAATGTAAATTCCCTCAAATTAATGGTGACAGTCTGCAATGTAACCTCATCTTTGGATTTGTTTCGTTTCAAATCCAATGTGCTGGAGTACAGAGCCAAAAGAACAGAAATTGTACCACTGTCCAAATACTTATGGACCTCAATGTATATGTCCATAAATGAGCAGGGTGAACTACATGAACATTTTCACGTTTCAAGAATATTAAAGCCAATTTCTTTCTTTTTTTTAAGAAAACGTGGAAAATGTTGCCACAAGGTGATTAACCTTTTCAGAATGTTTTCTCTAACTTCATGTGAATCTGAAATTGAATGCGACTTGTTCATGAATCAATGATTTCTTGTTATTTCCATGTACCTCTTTTATCCCTTATCACTCCTTTATCATTTTCATCTCCTTTTTTTTTCTCTTCTGACTTGTAGTTACCGTGTCTCAGGAAACCCGCCTCTCAGCCCAGAGTTCCAACGGCAGTTGCGCTCTCTCCCACAGGAGTACAATCTGAGCACACAGCACCTGTACAAACGATTCATCCACAGCTACGGAACGCACTACATCCAGCAGGTGCGCCTGGGCGGTCGTCTGAGGAGGCTCACCTCCATCCGCACCTGCCTGGCCTCCGTCAACGGCTACTCGGCCACTAAGGTGAAGGACTGCCTGAACACGGGCCTCTCTGTGGGGCTGGGCTTTGTGGAACCTTCCGCCACCACCAGCCAGTGCAGGACTCTGCTGGACAACCAGGACAGCCAGACGGGCACTCAGCTGTCATACCTAAACCATGTCACCGAGGTCCTGGGGGGACACAAGTGGCTGGGAGAGGTGTCCCTGTTCAAGAATGAATTCTTCGACTTCCGAAAATGGCTGACCAGCCTCAAGGACCTCCCGGACATTGTGTCGTATTCTCTGGTCCCCCTCCACAAGCTGATTCCCGACCGTGTCGTCAGGGGGAACGTGAATTCTGCGGTCAACCAATACCTGACGGAGAACGCTATCCCGAAAGACAAGTCCCCCAAACAGTGTTTTCGGGAGCCAAACCTTTCTGCTGACTGCTGCCCCCAAAACCCAATGAGAGGCCGGCTGCAGGTGACAGTGAAGAGGGCCTGGGGGCTGGACGGGGACCCGGTGGGGAAGCCAGAACCCTATGTGAAGTTCTGGTATGGACCCTACTTCCACCAGACCTACTGGATCGACTCGGAGGACAACCCCAACTGGAACTTGGACTATGACTTGGGCCATGTGGAGGCCTATCACCAGCTGACGATGGAAGTGTGGGACAAGGATGTGTCATACGACGACCGCCTTGGCACCTGCAGTACACAACTGCAGCAGGGCAGCCACTCCCTCAGCTGCAGCCTGGATGAAGGAGGGGGCTTCTCCTACTCCTACACTCTCACCTGCGACCCACAACTCGGCGGCTACCAGTGCGGCACGTACAAGCCTGCCTAACAGTACTGGGTCAGGGGACAACAGGCAGTACAAGCCTTCCCCCCAATGATGGGTCAGGAGACAAGACAAATTTTAAAAAAAAGAAAATTTGCACGCTGATCTGGTCACAGAAATACCAGAAAATGTACCTGCTGTTATCATCAATGAACAAGAATGTAATCCTCCAGAGCAATGTCACTATCACCAATCTACTGCAATGCATGTTTTAAAATAATCAGCACTTATTGCGGTGTTATCTTGATTAATATATTTATCATGATGACTATCACATATTGTGTGTATCCAGCCAAGTTCACAGTGACCTGATGATTTTCTGCTCCAATGATTTTCACTTTATCAATCCACTAAATAAACAAATTGTATAGCTGAGTTTCCCTATCTTATGGTTTCACATCTCTTTGCGATCACTTTAGTTCAGGAGGGCCATTCCGTGTAAACTGAAATGAAGTGCACCGTAGCATATCTTCAATTTCCTCAATTTTTGTGTGGCAGTAGGCAATGATGAGGAATAGAAATCTGGAAAATCTTAGCTTCATATGCCGCTTCATTTTTGTGCTACAGCCTTCTAAATTTCAGGGGGCCATTGCTTAAGTGCCAAGTTGCATGACATCCACATTTTACATGGCCATAATTAAAATAATAATTAAAACATACATTTCTAATTCTCTCTACCTCTATAATGAATATATAATTTTGAAGATATTGGGCCTTAACCCTTTTAGTTCCAAGTCAATATGAAGTGGCTCCATCCAAATCCCAGGGCATTTCGGCTATGGTTGAGAACATTTAGGAAGGTTGACTCGAGAAATGGCTGATTTGCAGGGCTCCCAACTAACCTTTTCAACTGGTGGTGCAATCACAAAATTTTGCGTGTCCTTGCACATATAAATTATACATACCTGTACAGTGGTCCCCAGAATTATTTGCACCCTTAATATAAACTAAGAAAAATGGCTGCCTATTATAAACAACACAGACAATAATCTATGTTATGTTTAAACATATGGGTCAACTATATGCTTTTATTTCAATCCATCATTACAATACATTTTAACACAAAAATGTTTTTTATTGAGGAATCTCATTTTTCCAAACCATAAGTGTGGCAGGATGAACGGCAGCAGAGTGGACAGATGAGGCCATGTGATTTTTATAAGTTGGATTTTTATATTTTCCTTTATTTTATTATTTTTTTTAATTTCTTTTCCAAAAATCTGTGCAAATATTTACAGTGTATTGACACTCAAATGCAAAATGAAAAACTGAACAACAATGAAAATAAACAGGCATATAAATCCACCAGGCTATGTCTTTCTAGACCCCGTGTAACCACAGCCAATTTTCATTCCGACTCCTTATCTTGTTCCCCCCTCTCCAACTGAGCCATCCGGCCTAATACAGAGATAGCTGTAGCCACACCTCCTGGACAACCCCACTGTCTGACAAATCAACTAAGTTCATAATCATATTGCTACTAAAAAATAATTCAGAGAAACAAACACAAAATAAACAAAAGCACAAAACCATTTCCTTTCACCAAAATAGCTTCTAAAAAGATACAAACCCCATTTCAAAGAATATCAAAATATTCACCCCTGTGAAACTAGTCCGACCCAACATCACCCCGGGAAACCCCTCTACTTTTACTAGTGGTAGTGTCTTTCGGTTTCCCAACCAGGAAGTAAAGTGCGAGGCGGTATGGTCGTGAGTAAAGTGAATGCGGTGATGCAATTGTAAAGTTTCAACCAATAAATGAGAATGTTTTTAACAGCCAGTGTGTACATTTGTATTTCTTGAAAGTAGATGAAGTTAATACAGATGAGAAATGAGTTTTGACCGAACGTTCTGAATAGAATATAAAGGACAAACATTTGCCTTGCCGGTAAATGGCTGCCTGTGCGCTATGCGCTGCGTTAGCGTCACGGCTCAGTCTGTGACAATAGGTCTAAGAATTATTAGCACCCCCTAACATTTATTGTAAATACAATCAAAGTGAAATAGGCAATAAAATGTTCTTTAATTTAGTTTTATCTCAGGGTAAAGGAACTATATTGTGTCATGTCCATCACTTCCTGTTAAATAGAGTCTAGAAATGAGGTAAACTGCATGCAGTACAACAAATGAAGGTGTGAAATTAGGTTTAAAAAAAAAAAAAAAAGTCTGTCATCCATAAGTATGGGAAAAGCCAAATAATTGTAAATTCAGCAGAGACATACCTACCTTCAAATATGGAGGTGGGTTGTTGATGTTTTGTAGATAATTTGCTGCCAGTATTCCAGTGGCTTTAAGATCAATGGCATAATGAATTCAGCCAGGTATCAGGACAAACAATAACCTCTTCAAATGTGTTCTCTAACCTTATCACACATTATAGATAAAGATCCATGGCTGTCATCTTTGCCAGGGGTGTTTGCATAAAGTATTAAACCAATAATTGAAATCTGTCGGGGAAATGGTTTCAATTTCGCTGCTGTTCCAGAGACGCCCCAAAGTTACTTCAAGCCACGCCTTCCCCTGCCGGAGCGTTATGCAGGTGAGCCGGGCTCCTGTCAGTCTTTCCTTTCTCACCGTTCCTTGGTGTTCGGGCCGCAGTCTTCTTCGTTTCCTAATGAACATTCCAAAGTGGCTTCTGTGACAACGTTCCTGGCTGGGAACGCGGGTGGGGAAAAGCCTTCTGGGAATCTGGGGCTCCTAAGTGTGACGACTTTCTTTCCGTGATGAAGAGTATTTGACGGGTCAGCTGTGGGGCACTCCAGGGCGCGCCAGCTCCTCCTGCGTCAAGAGTTCGGTGTCTGACTTTTTGATTGAATTTCGAGCTTTGGCGGCCTCTGCTGGCTGGAATAAAGAAGCTCTCTATGACACAGTCTGCCGCAAACTCGCACCGCGGCTTATCGGTCCATTCCCATCTCCAGTCATCCGTCCCTCCACGGTCTAGCTCAGGGGTCGGCAACCCTAGTCCTGGAGAGCCGCAGGGTGTGCTGGCTTTCGTCTGTACCTTAAAATAAGCAACCAATTCAGACCCAAGAAACCAGGTGAGGTAGGTTAACTGTGTAATCAACGGCTTTCATTGATCAATTAATGCCAAGTAACAACGAAAGCCAGCACACCCTGCGGCTCTCCAGGTCCAGGGTTTCCGACCCCTGGTCAAGCTGAACCTCCCACCTCCCTACGCTCCATCCATCCAGTTTTCCACGTGTCCCGTGTCAAGCCCGACGTCGTTCGCAAAAACTGTCTAAGGTTATTTGGCTTTTAGTCTACCTTTCCTCCTTGACATTATCCCTGTTGTGCTTGTTCTTTGAACCATAAACGTGACAAAGGAAGTATTGGTGTTACTGACTGTTGTTGGTGTTTAGCTAGCTAGTAAAGTTAGCTATATTACCTCAGCGGTGCACATCAATGTCATCAACCTAACGTCATTAATCTGTGAAGTCGGCAATAAGTCATGTAATGTTACAATGTATCGAACGTAACTTAGATTCATGTGCTACGAGTTTTGTTTTGCGTTACCTACACATTGCTTCATTAATATATAAAGTGTATTTATTTATCTCTCTAGCAAAAAAACTAAGCATATGAAGGAAACAATCTTTTCCTCATCATTGCCTACAACCTCACAACGACATGAGGTGTTAACGCAGTTTCTAACGAGGTTATTTAGCCAAATAAAGAAATGGTGGCTGCTAGGTTACCGTAGATTGTGATAACATAAATTCACTGTGTTCGGAACGCCAAGGTAGCTCACCATGTTCCGAACAGAGCAACTTTCACGACGAATAACTGAAAGATTATTTCCAGTACTATTGATGCAGTATAACTACCTTGTGTCTTGTTGATTGATGTGCTCAGTCTTGCCATGGTGTACGACTTCTGACATTAAACTGTCTTCCCCGACCTCACTTTGGAAGCAGAGTTTGGCTGTTCCTCATCAGTTTTAACCCTCCCACACAGCTGTTTCTATTTCAGTTAATGTTAATGTGTTTCAAACCTACATATTAAATTGATGACCATCAGTTCCTGTTTGGTATAATTGGTTAATCACACACGTATATATGCCTACAAAATCCCTGACTTTGTACAAGTGTACCAAGAATAATTGATGCTGGTTTGAAGGCAAAGGGTAGTCACACCAAATATTGATTTGATTTAGATTTTTCTTCTGTTCACTCACTTTGCATTTTGTTAATGAATATAAATAACCTATTAACATTTCTATTTTTGAAAGCATTCTTACTTTACAGCATTTGTTCACACCTGCCTAAAACTTTTGTATTCATAGTAGCATTGTGTATTGACTCCTGAATATCGTGGTATGTGAATTATATAGGAATTACTTAGACTACACTACAAAAAGCGTGTTGATTTTCAGCAGTATTAGTAATTGGGGTATAAATACATGAAATATCATAAAAAAAAGAAGAAAAGCATGTTAATTCAGGTTGAACTTTTACTATATAGTTCTATCTGTAGATTTGTCCAATCAGGGCAAGTTTGTTACATAGTGACCATTTAGTCACAGTCTGGGGCCCTGTTATATACCATGCAGTTTAGTCAATCATCAACAAAAAGACCAATTCCAGAATCTGATACATTTATAAACCTCATTCACATAAAGTCAATATGTTCAAGCATGGAATATCCTAGTATTGAGATTTGCATGTGTCTGCTTTCTATTTTTTCAATGGTAGCTTTTTCAAGGCGATAAGGCCTCCAATTTTCTGCATGAATGTGTGAGGTGGCACGTTGTGACTCCACGTTGTGAAGATAGGGATATTACCGCATTCTGCTGTTTTTGGATACTCTGTCCTAATGTCTGAGAAAACCCCAGCTGGGTTCTCATGCTTGACTGGACTGGAGGCCAAATGAATCTTGAAAAGGAGGGACCGGGTCCCTGCACACAGCACAATGCATGGACAAGGTGAGAGAGGAGAAGCAGCCATTTTAAGTCTCAGCTGGGTCAACAGGAACTGAAGAGAGCAGTCTGCTAGCAAGCTGAGCTTGGCTGCATGCCATCTCCTCCAACAGGTGGGGGTTGATCAATTAAATTGGTTATTGAATATGCTTAATTAATTAATTGATACATTTTAATAATCGCTTCATATATAATTACACGCACGCACGCACGCACGCACGCACGCACGCACGCACGCACGCACGCACGCACGCACGCACGCACGCACGCACGCACGCACGCACGCACGCACGCACGCACGCACGCACGCACGCACGCACGCACGCACGCACGCACGCACGCATACACCTATACTGGAGAATGATCAGGAGTGAGTGTGTGCTTTAGCTATTAAGGACCAAATAAGAAACCACGGTATTGCCAGAAACATACAAACAATGTATTTCTTGTATTCTTGCAATATACTGGTTTATTAAACTAGTAGTCCAAAAGCAGTCGTAGATTATACCTTGAGATTATATAGGCGACCTTTTAAACAGATGGCATTGCAAACAGTGAATATAGTCTGAGATATTTCTGGTTAATATGGCATGATATGCACTCAAAGAACAAAAGGGCATCTTGTTTGTCTCCAAAGGAAAACCATTTTTAATTAATTATGGAACACTCCATGGTAAGCCCCCAGATTTAACCATTTTTCCAAGAACACTTGCACTTGATGGGCTTCTACTATGGAGAATTAGAGAAGCCTTAATTTTTTTTAGTGTGGGGTGAATGATATTGTCCGAATATGAAAACAATGTGTTTTGATTTACCCTGCATGATAGTAACAGTTAAAAAATGATGATGTAGGCTGCAGTTCATCCATTACTGTCCTCCTGCCAGTGAGAGCTATGACTCCCCAACTCTACCTGTGCCTCCTGGTCCTGGGACACCTGGGCGTGGTGCTCTCTTGTCGGGTGGGGACGCTGGAGGAATGCCAGGCAGCCCCGTTCGTCCCTGGGCACAACCTGGCGGGAGAGGGCTTTGACGTCATGAAGCTCCAGCACAAAGGCGCGTACGTGATCGACCTCCAGACCTTCCTGGACTCAAGCGACTCGTGCACCCTCTGTGAGAACCCGCTTCATGGAGACAAGCTCCAGAAACTGCCGCTGGGCCTTCACCAGCTGCAGGCAGGAGCTGTCCAGCACTCTGCTCAAAACCGTCACCTCCGTGGCCGACAGCGCGGCCGACCTCATCGAGAACGACTGGACCGTGGGCCTGGGCCTCGGGGACATGGCCCATCTAACCATTGGTGGCAGCCACTCCACCGCGGTCGAGTTCGCCACTGAGGCCTCTGCGAGTGACAAGTCCATCTTCACTTCTCACCAGCTCAGCTGTAGCCACTACAGGTGGGTCAAGCGGCCAAAATAAGTATTTTTACCCTTCCACCAGATACCATAAATCATTATTGTAACTCCCCCCATTTTTTCATTACCCTGAACAAGAAGTTCTTAGTAAGGCTTCTTTGTGAATAGGTCTGTATTACAGGTACAGGGCAATCCGTATGTACTTGGACAGTTTCTGTTCCTTAGTCCAGCACATTGGATTTCAAATTAAACAATGAATGTGAGGTTGAAGTACAAACTGCCCCCTGTAATTTGTAAGTTGATGCCTGTAGGAATCACATCCCTTTGTATACAAACCCCCCCCCCCCCCCCAAAAGTAATTGGATGGTTGCTTCCCAGCTGCTTCTGAATAGTCATGTGTATTCAATCACTTCATTAGTGCAGGTATAAGCTTTCAGTATCTAGCCTTGAGACTTTTGATTCTCTTTGAAGTCTGTTATTGCCGTTTGTCAACTTGAGGCCCAGATTTGTGCAAAAATTGTGATAAATTTATGTCTTTTTTTAAACTATCAGAGACATCGGCTTTCCAAAATAAACTGTTTGGAACATCATTAAGAAGAAAGAGAGCACTGGTGTATGTTTGGGATCATTGCCTTGCTGTGGGATGAAGCACCATCCAATGAGTGTGGAGGTATTTCTGAACTTGAGCAGGTAATATGCTTCTGTACTCTTCATAATTCATTCTGCTGCAGTTACGTTGTCATCAAGTGCATGGGAGCCAGCACCTGTGGCAGCCCTACATGCTATAAACCCCCACATCCATCTATCACAGGTGAAGAGGGAGCTTTGGGTCTTGATCAGTTCCTTTTGACCTTTTCTCTTGCCATCACCTTCATTAAATACACCGGTCTAATGAGAAACCGCTGAGAAGCTGTCCATTTACTTCTAGTCCCCTAAAATGCAAGACTGTATGAAACGGGATTCAATTCCTATAAATATCACCTGATATGGATGTAAACACCCTGAAATTAATGAGGATATTTTTTCTTCTGACTCATAGCTACCGTGTCTCAGGAAACCCGCCTCTCAGCGCAGAGTTCCGACAGCAGCTGCGCTCTCTCCCGCAGGAGTACGACCCGAATGCCCGCCATGGAGAAATACATCCGGGACTGCCTAGCCAATGGACTGATTCACCCGTCCTCTTCACCTGTGGGTGCCGGATTCTTCTTTGTCCAGAACAAATACAAAAAACAAATACCCTCTGCCATTGATGGACTCCGCTTTTCATCCACTAGACTATGCCACCATCTTCACCAAGTTTGACCTAAGCAATGCCTACCACCTGGTTTGTATTCGAGAGGGTGACGAATGGAAGACCGCCTTCAACACCTCCCTCGGACATTTTGAGTACCTGGTCATGCCATTCGGTCTCACTAATGCACCCGCCGTGTTCCAGGCATTAGAACGATGTTCTTCGGGACTTACTGGGCCGACACGTATTCGTTTACCTGGATGACATTCTTATTTACTCCACCAATGCCAAGGAACATGAGATTCACGTCAGGCGAGTTCTCCAGAGACTGTTGGAGAACAAACTGTTCCTCAAGGCAGAGAAGTATGTCTTCCACACTGACACTGTCGAGTTCCTTGGCTTCATTTTGGAAAAGGGACAGATCAGGGCGGATCCCAAGAAGGTTCAGGCGGTCACTAACTGACCCATACCTGTCTCTCGAAAACACCTCCAACGCTTCTTGGGATTCGCCAACTTTTACAGAAGATTCATCAGGTCCTACATAAAACAACATAAATCGTGGTTGTCTCCCCCCTCTCCAAGCTTACATCCACTGCCATGCCATTCTGTTGGGGTCCCGAAGTGGAGGGGGCATTTCTCAAGATCCCCATCCTGGTCCACCCCGACCACACCCGCCAGTTTGTCGTGGAGACGAATGCGTCTGACACTTGGGTGGGAGCCATGCTGTCACAAGTCTCTGCCTCCGACAACCGGTTACACCCATGCGCTTTCTTCTCCAAAAAGCTATCACCAGCGGAGAGAAATTATGAACCGAGAACTCCTCGCTGTTAAACTGGCACTAGAGGAGTGGAGGCATTGGCTGGAGGGATCTGAGAAACCTTTTCTCACAGTTCGCAAACTTACATCACGATTTATGTTGTTTTATGTGAGGTTGTTCTGTTCATTGTTTAGCATACACTTTTTCATGTCTTTCAGCCTTGCATTAATGCTTTCTCTCTCTCCCTTTCTGTCACTCACACCTAATTGTTTCAATTTCCCTTGTCTTCTTACTAATCTAGTAACGCTAGATCAGGATTGGGTAATACTAACATTCTAACCATGTGTTCATGTTTACCTTACATTTCTTGTGCATGTCATTTACTAATTTACTAACGCTAGGGCAGGATAGGTTTATGACTAACGATGACTAATTATCTTGTCAATCCTCCACATCTGATTTCCATTCTCATGCTGCTCTCAAGCTAATTGTCTACACGTGTCTACATCTGCATATAAGTTCAGTTTCATGTCAAGTCTTTGCAAAATTGTTGCCACCTGTTCGTCAGTGCACTCTTTAGCGTGCACTGACTTTTGCCCCGTGGAGCAGACTTCGGTCTTGACTCTTGTGCCGTCATCGACCCTGAGCCTGCCTACCGTCCGCCTGTACTTCTGCCCCGCTGACAGCTTTCCTGGCTACTGGACTTTTTGCATGGTGTACCAATAACGGGACTGCCTACTGTACTTTGGTTTTGGCTGGATTTTACGTGTATGAACAAACGCTCACTGGACGTTCCCTGAATAAAGCCCTGACGGGACTTTATTTCACCCCTTTTGTCTGAGTCGTGCATTTTGGGTCCAACCCCCCGCGCACTTGTCTCAAGTCCAACATACTGTAACTTTTGAAAAATCCTTCTAGATGAAGTACATTGTTAATATCTGTATTTTCTTCAATTACATTTATGCAGGGCTCCCAACCAACTTTTTCAACTGGTGGCGCAATCACAAAATTTAGTGCTGGAACATTTTGCATGGCCTTGCACATAGAAATTATACTGAAGCGACACAACTTGTCATTTTTCTTTTTAAAACTAATACATATACTTAGTGATGTTTTGCAGAGAATATAAAATTGTGCACTAATTTCTATAAAAACTGTTTGCCACCAGTTGTTGCCGCATTTCACGTGTGGCAAAAACATGCATTGATATACACTATCAGTTTACGACCAGCTGATTTGAAAAGCTAATTACTAAAAACTATATATTGTTACCAACTAAAAGGGGGTATACGTTTAAGCCATAGACCCATATCTTTAATATTGTACATTCTTTTCTGTGAAATCAAGTTCCCAGCAGTTGTTGCTGTCTGTCAGGCGTAGTATGGGCATGCACTGCCATAGACTGTCAATTGCCAACCAGCTCATTTGCATAGCTCATAACTCAAAAATGGTCAATTGTTACCAAATGAAAGGGGGTACACATTTACAACTTAGACCTATATCTTTAATATTCTACAGTATTTTCTGTGAAATCATGTTCCCAGCAATTGTTGGTGTGTTTCCAGTGCAGGGGTGGCCCTACTTTGCTATTGACTGTTAATTCACGAGCAGCTCATTTGCATAGCTGATATTAATTAATTAAACGGTAGAATTACTCTGTAAAAAAAAGGCTGTTACCAAACAGTGTATGCATGATAAATTTCCACAGCTGCTGTGTTGCAACCTGTAACCAGCTCCATTCATTCTCTGTAGAGTGATGTGTCATATGACATCATTATGGACTTCATTGTTATCATCCTTGGTGGGAGCCATGGTTTCTGAATTGTTTTAGAGAGAGATAGAGATACAGAGAGAGAGAGAGAGAGAGAGATACAGAGAGAGAGAGAGATAGAGATACAGAGAAAGAGAGAGAGAGATACAGAGAGAGCGAGAGAGAGACAGAGAGAGAGAGAGATAGAGATACAGAGAGATACAAAGAGAGAGAGAGAGTTGACTCATCATCATGTTTCAGATTGTCGTGTCTAGGAAACGACAGAGTCCAAATCTTCAACTTGTCGAAAAACATCTTCGCGAGGGAAAAGACGACAGCGCGGCAGCAAGATCTTCAGGAAAATCAGACTTTATTAGCACACGTGCATAAAGCCGGATCAGCTCTCCAGAACTGAACCCCTACTGGCATTTGTACACCCATTTTATACACAGTTACTCCACCTACAACTCCTCCTCAAACCTCATTCTGGCAAATCACCCACACTTTTCTTATCGTGACTCCTCCCAACGCTCCTCCCACAACGTCATTGTGGCAAATTGCCAACGGTCCTTATGCTCTGCCAACTCTGTACAAAGTTCTGGGCATTCTGCCAACTATGTGTCCTCACTTCACCCCGCACCTGCTCTTGGCAAACTACCAGACCTCATAAAGTTCTGGATGCCCTCCCTCTAACACGTCATCCATACACGTCACTCTGTATCTTTCGCTTTTTATAAGACAAACTAAGCAGCAGAAATCATTGAAAATATACAGACAAACTAAACATTTCATTAATATTCACTTCTAATATACTTTTCTAATATACAGACAGACTAAACATTTGATTAATTATTCTCTTCTAAGGGAGTAAATGTACGTAGCATTCTTTGCTCTCATTTCAACAGTTTTCACTGTGGTTTCTTGCGTTTTCATAAGCTCAGCTATAATTAATGTTCTAGGTCAAATAGATACACTTCTGGCATAAAACATCGAGAGTCCCGGAGAAATCAGCTGTACAGTCATATCTTGCTCTGCCCGTGTCCTTGACAGTTTGGTCTACACAGTTCAAGATGGCCCCCCCCCCCTCTGCCAGCTGGCTGCTGTGTAATTCTAGCACAATTTAGCAGTTAATCAGTTTGAAACTATACAGGGTACATATCTTACTTTAATACAGATATATTGATAAACTTTTAGCAGACATCGGTGAGAGTTTTGGAGGAATCAGCCTGCTCACTAAGGTGGAGTCTGATTTTGACTTGTGATTGGTTATCATGCTTTTAGGAGGGAGATCTTTCGCTCTGTGAATTTTCCCCTACAAGATGATCAGCTTCGTGTGAGTGCAGACTGGCCGGCCGAACAGCTTGCACGCGAGCAGTAGGACCACAGTCACAGACAGGCTGAACAGGACCATGATTGTGACGTAGCCGGCGTGGGGGAAGAGGTGGGCTGTCCCGGGCTTCCGCTGGGATCATGTTCGTGAGATTCAGCATGTAGCCCAAAGTCCAGCCAGCGTCACTGCCCCCAATCTGCACACAGAAACACAGTCACTGCCCCTGAATCTACACAGACATAGTCACTGCCCCCAGTCTGCCCTGAGACATTGGCACGGTCATGAATCTCTGATTTACATTCACTAGCAGATGGTCTCTTGCCAAGTGCAACAAAGTACGAAACAAAAAAGAACAATAACAATATTAGTGTCGCAGCTGCCAAGCACAAAACGGAGTTTGGGGATATAATGCTAGCCATAAACACCAAAATATATTTGGAGTGCACAGTGCTGCAAGTAGCAGGAGTAATCAGAGTTTAAGAGTCTACAGGACATGTACGGGTGGGGTTTCTGACTCATTCCACTACTGTTCTGGAAGGGACGGTCAAGTAAGGCTATTATCCACAGGAAGAGAGAGTTTGGTGTGTGTACTGTGGTGGCCCGATCAGGAATCGGTACACGACTGGAGTGGAACGGCCCGGGCGCCGGCGCCAAGCGCTAGGAAACATCATTAACCACGTGTATTTCCCCAGGTCGTATTTAACAGAGCCGCACCGGGGAGAGAGCCGGCGAGGAGAATCAGCACCATGACCAGCGACACGGGGAAAGACGCGTGAGGAATGTGAGGAAGAAATGATTAACCTATCTCATTGGACAGGCGCAGCCGTACCGACTCCAAGAGAGAGAGAGGAGCCTTACAAAAGACGGGGCGCAACCACAGAGCGGGGCTGAGTAAGGAGGGAGACGGAGACGCAGCCCAGTGCTAAAAGAAACGACCACAAAACCCGAACAACGACACCACGGTGGAGCCGCGGGGCTTCGGAGGCTCGGGAAAAGGCGTGGGCGGAACTGACCACCCACCGGACCGGTGTACCTAATTTTTTGGCCGGTTACTTTTTTTTCGTTTTACTGAGAAAACCGTTTTTGTTGGAACTTTGTGAAAGTGCCCTGAAGGCACGCCAGAAATAATTAAAATATAATTTTTGAAGAACTACTCTTGCTCTCTCTGCCTCTCTCTCCCCACGGGGCGCCACAGTACCCATGCAAAAAAAATAAAAATTCTGAGTCATTGGTCCACTTGAGAGGCTCAAAAATGAAAACAATTTTACACAATTCTGAGCACACCATATACAACTTACATTTGTCCACTTGGAGGGCGCTGGGGTATGGGTAGTGAAAAATCAATGGAAATGTATCTTAAATAGTGTCAAGCTCTTTGCCAGCAAGTATTCTGAACAGCCATGACGTGCCATACTCAGCCATACTGGAAAAAGGTTAGGATTTTGCCATGTTATCATCTTTAAGTTACATTTTCAGTTTTGAAAATGGCTTTGAACAGCGGTTACCCACCACACTGGACAACAGCTGAATGCAGCACCGCGGTCTCTCTATATCACTCCATTTGTCTGAGGTGAAGCTGTATCCACTCTCCAGCAGCGTCAGAATGTATGTTCCAGAGAAGCAGTATTCTGCCAGGTATAACATACTGCCTTTAATAAAGAGAAATCACAAAGCTGTTAAATATTTCTAGAAGCAGTCTTCTGGCTCCTTACATACTAATCATTTACACAAGTGGATATTTACTGAACCAATTCAGGCTCAGTAGTTACAGAGCTGCCAGCAGTTACTGTGTATGTGTAGGATTTTAACCTGGTACCTTGGACTTAGAAAGCTAGGCCCTTAACTGCTACACTACACAGCTTTTAGTGAAAGGGGTGCATTCATGAGATCTAGTTGGGATGCTAGTTGAAGTCAAAATATTGTAACCAGGAGGGTGTTGTTCAGTCTCAAACCAGTCTGAGTGACTGTTATGGGCCTAGTCTTTCCACGCGGAATAACAAATTAATAAATACATGATAATGCATGTCAATGTATTTTTTAACCTCTGGACCGTACGTGACTGATTTTTAGTATCATCATTGGGCTCTAGGCTGTCTGTAGTGGACTGGTCTGATGTGGTGTGGTCTGGTCTCATCTGGTGCAAACTGGTGTGATGTGGTCTGGTGCAGACTGGTGTGTTTGGGTAAGGTGCAGTACAGTCCAGCCCAGTGCTGAGTAATGCATGTTTGAACAGTGAGGTGGTGTTTTGCATTAGGATAGGACATGAGGCCTGGCACAGTACTGCACCATCTTCTCCTGGCTCTGTTCCAGTGATTCCGACATCAGGTTTAAAAGGTTCATCACAAAGTAGAAGGCAGAGAAGACCTGTGGAACATTAAAAAACTTTCCATAAATCATTGGGAGATAAACATGCACATGACTGTATCTTCCATGGAGAGTTTGGCACGAGGGGCTTTATGTTATGTATAAAATGTTTGTATGAACAGAACTGACTGTAAAGTTTGCCTATGATGAAATGCACTTGACCTTAAACGTGACTGGCAGGCGATTGGCAGGCAAAGAACAAATATTTCCTCAGACTCTCAGAAGTTGTGATGCTGGAAGAACATTAAAATAGGTATGAATGGGAAAGTAAATAAATCAGTTTGGTTTTTTTAAAGGTGGCAGCAATAAGTTAATCGTTTTGCCAAAAATTCAACAAAACCTCCAGATGATCAGTGACAGATCTGTGATCCACGCACCTTCTGAAGGTAGAGCTACTACCTTCTTCACTGCGCTCAACCAGCGGAAGGCAGAAGGATACCTGTGTTTTCAGCAGTTATAGTTGCAACCGTCTCAGCTTTGGAATTGCTGTAAGGTGTATTTGTTCACTTTGAAGGAGTTAGGCTACTGACTCCTACAGGCTTCAAGTCTTTATACTAAGCTTTATGCTAACATGGAACCTGAGCCAGCCCAAAAATGAAATTGAAATTGTCACTAATGTCATCTACACGTCTTCACCAGAGGCTGCACCCTAATCAATGGATCATTGGTACAGACCTGGGTCAAATACGTAATTGTTTTGGATTCAAATATTTTCTTATGCGTTACTGAGCTTGTCTGGTGTACTGGAACTGATGAAATACTCTCAAAAACTACAAACTTCTGGTCCTCTGTTGGCTCTTTGTTGCACCAGGCAAGATCAACCAAGCATAGACAATTATTTGACCTAGGTCTGCCTTGGTATAATCTTACACCAGTGGATGATGTCAGGGCCATATACCAAACTATAGGAGTCTACTGTACCCATAATAGGTTGAGGTTAAGTATTCACAGTATGTCTGCCCTGATATCCCAGTCTATAAATATAAAAATGTAATAATACCCACTAATGGAGACAAGCAGAATACACTCAGTGAGCAC
Organism: Conger conger; assembly: GCF_963514075.1. Taxonomy (NCBI): domain Eukaryota; kingdom Metazoa; phylum Chordata; class Actinopteri; order Anguilliformes; family Congridae; genus Conger; species Conger conger. Next base: position 17,918,441 of record NC_083771.1, read on the forward strand.
TATATTAGGTATTTATTACTTATTTTTTAGACTTCTACTGCTGTACCCTATCCATTTATGATGCGTTGTGTGTTCAGCGATGCTCTTCTGCATACCAATGTTACATGGTTATTCGGGTTACTGACACATTCCTGTCAGCTTTGACCAGTCTGGCCATTCTCCTCTGACATCTGTTTTTTGCACCATTCTTTGCAAACTCTAAACTAGTGTGTGTGACATTCCCAGGAGATCAGCAGTTTCTGAGATACTGAAACCACCCTGTCTGCCTCCAACAATCATTCCATGGTCAAAGTCACTTATATGACATTTTATCCCCATTCTGATGGTTGATGTGAACATTAACTGAAACTCCTGACCCGTATCTACATGATTGTATGCACTGCAGTGCTGCCACACGATTGGCTGATTAGATAATCGCATGAATAAATATGTGTAATAAAGTAAAAATGTTCCTAATAAAGTGCTCGGTGGGTGTATGTCCCCTCCGGTCTTAATTACCCCAATATCTCCTTCCCTGACACCCCACTCCTTCCTCACCCCAAACTTCCCCTCCACAGGGGGCTGGAAGACTCCGTTGAAAGAACAGAGCCCCCACTCGCAGTGGCTGAAGTTGAAGATATTTGAGTATTTTAGTAATATTATTAGCCAACGACAACTGTAGAATTATTAGTGTACATAATGCTTAACAGATTGAGATTGGGCGGCCTGTAGCATAGTGGTTAAGGTCCATGACTGGGACACGCAAGGTCGGTGGCTCTAATGCTGGGATAGGCTCCAGCTCCCCTGCGACCCTGTTCAGGATAAGTGGGTTAAGATAATGGATGGATGGATGGATTATTCACTGGCTTTCTGGCAAACAAAGAAAGAAACTATTTAATCAAATATGTTCCTACTTGAATCCTCAGATCCTCAGATGTTATCCAAAAGCTCCAACTTCAGTTCATATGCCACAGACTGCGGAACAAGATTCCTTTGGATCTGAGGACTTTTGAATGTATGGATATTTTTAAAAGAAAAGTAAAGAGTAACCTCTTAACCTCTTTAAATGGGTCTTTTCTGAGGAACTATTTCACCCATTTTTAACTTCTTATTTTAATTTATTTGAACCTTCTTTGCCTTTTTTATCATTTTCAGTTATTCTACTGTTATGTTACGTAATCTACAGTTTTTCCTTCTTTTACTTGTCTGTTTTTACTTCTGTCACTTTCTGTAAAGCACATTGAATGACACTGTGTGTTTGAAATGTGCTCTATATATAAAGTTTTTTATTATTATAAATGAAAAAAAAAAATGTTTTTGTGTTTCTTCTGTTTCCCTTTGTATAATATTAGATTTTGTCTAAAGATTTGAAACCATTCACAAATATTTGACAAATCTGCAATGGGGCCCGCATGGACCTTTTTATAGTAACACTGGGGTTCGAACCCCAAACCTTCAGGGTCCTCGTTAAGCAACTTAGCCACTAGGCTAGGTCTCCATAGGAAAGTGAGTAAATACTCACACGGCACTAGATGAATTGGCTAGATGGGTACCATTATCATTTTTTGTGCTTCATTGTAACTCTTTTAAATATGAGTGGCTTTGTCCGACAGATTGAGATTGAGAAATATTAATGAATGATCCAGCAGTAGCATTAATACCAAGCAAGTTGGAGAAAAAGTTAAGTAAGTATTGGTACAAAGATTACTGAAGAAATATTAATAAAAAAATGCATTGTCTGTTGTTTTCTTGCTGAAAATGAGCATTGTGCATTGTATACAGCCTGTATTTCAGTTATCTCATGCCTGCAGTAGATGAGTTGCTGGTGCTGCTATGAGCAATGTGAAAGTTGCATCTCTTCCGACTGGATTTCCCCCTCTTCATTCTCCAAATATAAGTAATTCTCATGTGGTTTGTCATGCTGCTGAAGTAGTCATGCAAATTCATTCAGTGTTACCGCAAGGTGATATTGTCTGCTAGGTATTTCCTCATCCAGAGATTATTTTTTTTCTAAACCAGGATGTGTGGTGATGGGGTGGGGGGCTTCATGGGAAGTCATGATTAATACAACAGTCAAACGTCATGCACATCTCAGAGAATAACTGCTGCACAACTAAAATAGTGAATTCAGCTCTGCATATCGGAGTGCTACTGCATCACAACATACACCATACGGCACATCAAAATCTGGTGCAGTTAACGTGATGCAAAAACGGTGCATATCAAAATAAAGCCCATTGCTAATGATATCGAATGGGTGTGCAGCTTTCATCTAAAGTGAGATTGTACTGAATGTATTGTGGTTGTACTCTACAGTAGGACTATATACAATCCACAGGAATCACAGACTTGACGCAATGTGTCATATCCAGTTCTCTGTCAAATAAATGGTTGTCTTGTTGCATTACATTTAGAAAAATATTTTTTTAATGGTTTTACAGAACATGTTCTCTGTGTTAAAATACCGGATATGTCAGTCTCCACAGTTTACCAATGTAGTTCTTGCATCATCCAGAGTGGTACGAATTTTTTTTTTATTGTATTTTTTATTTCTGGTGCTTAGCATTAGTCAATAAAAGCACTTTTTGTTATGTACGGCACTGAGGACCCAGACGCAGACCACGGGAAAATCCAAAAAAAAGTTGTATTTATTGTATTTAAATTCAAAAGGCAAGAGATCCAAGACAAAGCCAAAAACAGTAAGCAAAAGAATAGTAAACAAGCGAAAGGTCAAAAATCCTGGAAATCAAAAGGCGAAAGTACAAAAGGGCTAAGGCAAAGAAGTTACAAAACAAAGCAAACAATCAAAAACAAAGAAAGCAGATGGGAAAACAAAACCAGAGGGCAAGGCAATCTAGGCGGGGCTCGGGAGAAAGGTGGGCTAACAAATAGACAACAGGTGGGGAGTCATAATAGGGTAATGATACAATAATAGGGGGGAGACGAAAACGCGGACTGGATGCACGATACCACATATGTGAAACATACGGCTCTGGATTAGGGAGTAATCTAGTACGTAGACATTTGCATAGATTGAAGACGTAGTGATAGTCAGAGATAGGTGCACTGTAACTAAGCAAGTAACTTCGCTGAAACTCAGTAAGTAATCAGGGGTAGCATAGGGTGGTGGAGTTATAGAACAGTGCGGAAAACTAAGCGTTATTGAGTTACGTGATAAATCTAAACTACCCAATTCAAATGACTGTTAGTGAGTTAGACAGACAGTAAGGGTATTAATCGGATTAGTACTGTACAATATCTAAATTAGTAGTAGTTAGTAAGAATAGTGCTTTACAACATTTAACTAGGTGGCACGGAAGCTGCCTCACAGCAAGGAGGTCATGGTTTCGAATCCCCGTTGGCCGGGGCCTCTCTGTGTGGAGTTTGCATGTTCTCCCCGTGTTTGCATGTTCTCCGGGTACTCCGGTTTCCTCCCACAGTCCAAAGACATGCAGGTTAGGCTAATTAGAGAGTCTAAATTGCCCGTGGGTATGAGTGTGTGAGTGAATGGTGTGTGTGCCCTGCGACCTGTCCAGGGTGTATTCCTGCCTTTCGCCCAATGTATGCTGGGATAGGCTCCAGCCCCCCTGCAACCCTGTTCAGGTTAAGCGGGTTAAGATAATGAATGAATTTGTACCGTCTTTATTTCATTATAACGGAACGGTTTATATCATGACTTTCGCTAACAATGAAAGTTTTATATCGCTTGTACGAGAAACGAAACTGAAACGTATTCGCTGGTTCCAATTTCCCTTCTCGTGTAAAGCAGGGAACATCAGTGTTAAAAGCAATGGAAGTTATTTTTTCAAATGAATGGAAAGAGTTCTTCGGTTCATGCCAGGGGCGCACAACAATTTTGTGTCAACTTAAGCTCATAATTATATAATTAACTCAATCATATTTTGGTCTGAAAATGACATTTGTATAAGCACAACCTACAGGCGCGGACAGCTCGTGTATCCTAAAGGTTGGAACAAAAACCATAACGCAGAACAGCCCTCCAAGACAGGAGTTGTGCACCCCTGGTTTATATTAAATGGTGAAAGGCACCTCAATGAAAATGCATTGGCAAAGTGTAATGTTTAATGTGTAATGGGGGGGGCATGTTGAAACAAGAGGCATGTTGAAACATTGGGATTTTTCATAGTTGTATTTGAACAAGAATGATGGGTTTATTTTCACTTAGGTATTACAGCAACCTGCTTCTCGTGTGTGAGTGGCAAGGTGATTTGAACTTCATCAAGAAGTTAACAAATCAGTGTTTTAAAACCGTGAAAGTAATGTTTCTTCAACACTGTCTAATGCTACTTTTCATTTTGGGGAAGTTTGAATGTTACAAAATGTCAGCAGGAGATTAAATCATTAAACCTCTTATTAAATTCAGTGATTTCATCATGTACAAAAGGACATGAGTTTTTTGTTTTTGAAAACAGTAAGTAATTGACATGGAAAAACAGGAACACGTGAATTATACATTCTTATTCATTCTGGTGTAGGGACTACAACTTCCACATTCCCACAGGAAAATTCTGCGACGTCCACCACGAATGACGTCTAACTTGGTTCAGCCAATCCCGTAATGGCGGGAGCAATAAACTGTCCCGTATAAGAGCAAGACACATTCTTGGGATCTCTCTTCTGGCTCTCTTCTGCTTTTTCTGCCTCTTCTGCTTCTTCTCTTCGACGCACCCTTTTTGGCCATTCGCTTCAGCTCATCTGCTCCGAGACTCGGACAGAGGCTGAATGCTGCACAGCGCACTACCAGGCCTACGGACACACCCCGTTACCTCGCGGTAACTTCGTGGCCTATAGCCAGTGGAAACTGGTGTACGCGGAACGCTACATCAGTTTACTCCTGCAAAGCTCACAACAACGAAACAGCAACGAACTTTTACACCTGGAAAAGGACCAGCGGATCAGACGACAACGCGCTGCTAAGACGGGAACACCCCAGCCTGCGCATCTCTCCCGGACACCATTCACAGCACCATCGCCTCTTCTACAAGGACAGCATGTCTTTTGGATCCAGCAATGCGTATGGACTCAGTAAGAAAACAAACATTCAGGCATAGCCAGTGTTTAGTTTAGTCTTAACTGTTTTTGTGAATCTGTGTTTCAATATTTACCATCCAACCATTGTAATGTGTTTGGTTAGCTACATTTATATGTACGTGAATTGATTCGCCGTCTTTTGCGCATATATAGAGTAAAACTACGCAAGTAGTCCCTTCTCACAGCTAACCCCAACTCATTACCACACCCAGAACTCTAGCGACACGCGCGCTTGCGCGCGCCACACACACGCACACACACATACCCAACTAAATTTCCTTACTAACTTCCCGTTAGTTTATCTGTTATGTGTTTGTATGTTTGTTTAATAAATATATTTTATTAAACCCCGGTGTCCGTTTTGGAATCGCATAGACATGAGAGCCGAGTTAAAGCAGTCTTTCGAAGAACTTCCAACCTTCAGGTTATCGGTATGTTTAATCATTAATATTGGTTATTTTAATTATTAATTAAAATACTAAATTTGTGGTTAGATATTCTGATAATAGTAATTTTATGAGACTGATTACTTTTTGCAGTTATACTGCTACACAACGTTTAACTGGCGCCCCGGTTTCGTAGAGAGTAAAATCCCTGCGTTATTTGGCGGCCCGTGCGAGGACCCTACATAATTTGGAGTCCCGTGCGAGGACCCCTACATATTTTGGCGCCCCGTGTGAGGAAGACTAGCTTTGGCTCAAATTTCATGTCTTGTGACTTCATAACGAATTCCCCATCCTAATTTGGAGCTCTGCGTGAGAAAGACGAGCTTTGGCTCATGTCACGTGCCTCCAGAACGAATTCTCGGCATTCTTTCTCAGCTAAATTGCCACCAGTGCAATCTTTTGAAAATACCGCTAGATGTCACCCTTGTACCATTTTTGAAAGCCTGCATGAGCCGCTTTCTCAATATACTGCCCCCTCGTGTAACATTGTGGCATTACATTCGTAATCTTACACGGTAGTTTGTTGATTGGCATTTACCTTCCGGTATAATACGTATTATCAATAATAGTATTATTAGCCGCACTGTATTATTAATTATAATTACTTGGTCAAAGTAATTTTAATAATTAATTGAATTTTACATTTAAATCCAAATTTAATTGTAATTTCAACCAATCACATTCTGGTATTTAGGATTAATGTGATCAGCATCACAGTTCCTATTTTACGGTCTGAATATCCGCCATATGTTTGTTCATTTTGCTGTTGTTGCATTGCAGTACCGCTAGTGCAACTCGAGTCCCTGTGTGATGCTATAGCTACCTTGTACTATAGTTATAGAGAATATTCAAAGAGCGTTTTAAATTCTTTATCCTTCATCACAACTTGTATGTTGGATTGTGATATTGGGAAACAATTCATTGCCAACTGTTAGGAGCTCAGGGCCCTTGTCAAATTGTTAACTTCAAGAGTACCCTCTTAAGTTACTGATTTTAGCTTTTAGCTTTATTTGGCTTGAGATATGGAACCCATATCTATTGATGAGTACCTTTCCTTTTTAGCCCAAGGTTTAGCACCTGGCTACATAGCTTTCCTGAATCAGATGAACCTCACTGATTGTAGGAAAGAAATGTTCTCATTAATCAACGAGAAAGGTCACTCCCCCAACCATTCAAAAGACCCAATTCTAAGTTGTCTGGTCTTGAATTTTGCCAGACAGATTAGTCTTGCTCTTCAGAGCAACAAAAACTTAGACTCAGAGATGGCATACCTCAGAGGACAACACACCAGTGTTTTACTTGAGCTTCAAACTGTTGGCAAGAAAGCAGTACAATACTTGCGTGATCTGCATTCAGCCGAATCAGATCTTTGTTCCTACAGAGAGGAATTATTTCAGTTGAAGAGTGGATGCCACAAGCTACCACATCCACTCTCTTCTGTAAGCCTGCTTTCTCAGGCTTGCCCAACTCCAACTTCTCCTGCTTCCTCCTTACACCACAAGGCAGGGGAAGGGGGGTCACAAATTGATTCGGGTTTGTCAGATCCCGGTTCCACAGCTTGCTCTGATGGAGACTCGTCAGTCTCCTCAGATTGCAGTGCTGTTGACCACCCATGCAATGGTTTGCCCACCTCTTCCCTGGAGAGGGAAAGGGGGGACTCCTTCCCAACGGTGGTCCATCTCCGCAAGGGAGAAACAGTCAGGCAAGTACAGGACTGCACCTTCCATGCCCACCCCTCTCATGAGGAGGTCAGGGAACCCTCCCGTGGACACGGTAGAGGAGATCTAACGTTATTAATTGGGCACACAAAAAGCAATGCTAATCCCGCTAGCTTTCCCTTTATAACTGAGAGGATAGGTGACAGCTCTGTACAGTACACTGACAGCGACAATTCATCTTCTGCCAACCATTGTGAGAATGACAGTTTTGTAGCTCCACCCCCTAAACCAAACCGAGGATGTCGAGCTCTGCATGAAACGCATTCACATTCAAATGTGATTTCAGTCTCTCCTTCTCCAAACAGGCAGACTAGTGCAACTTCACATGGTCTTCGCTTTGAGGAGCTAGAGGCCATGGCGAAGTATGTCCACACATTTGACCCGAAGGACTCCGAATTTAACATTCAGAGTTACTTGAGGGAAGTTGACTACTGTCTCTCGGATCTGCCCAGGGCAACCGATCGAGAAAAGGTACGACTTGTATGGAAAACCTCAACCAGAGAGATCCATACATTTATGGAACAACTTCCACCACAGGTTCGTTCCAGCTATCCCAAGGTTTGTGAAGCGTTGGTAGCTGAGTACCTGCCACGGTTTGATCAGGCCACAGCCATGATCAAATCTGTGGAGGTTAAACATAGCCGTACAGAACGACCAAAAGACTTTTATCAACGACTTAAACATGCATTTTTCCAGGGCAGAAACGGACCAGGCTTAGATGAAGATCAAGCCTTCAAATCCCTTTTTGTGCACAACCTGCACCCCTGTGTCCGAACTCATGTTTCACTGTTTTCAAGGGGCCAACACTCAGCCCTTGAATTAAGAAATGAAGCCCAAATGGTCTGGGACACTTTAAGGATTGTGCCCAGGAACGAGGTATTGGAAACAGCTGAGCACGTTGTTCCAACCAAGCCCGCCGGCACTTCCCAAGTTGCCCCATTAAAATCTAATGGCTCAAAACAACGGCATGTGAGTAAGTTCCCGGTTAAGAGCCACCGTGGTCGCTTCTCACACTCTGATTCCAGCCGGAATTGGAGAGAAGACCGACCCGGTAGGCCCAAGCCTCAGAGTCACCAGCATGACTCTGATAGGGAAGATACCTTGTCTGAAGAGAGCTTCTTCAGTTCCTCTGAGGACAACTAAAGCCTCTAATCTTTGTTCAGTAGTGTGTATGCCTTGAGTAACCACTCCAAAGAGCTATCTGGTCTTGTTCAACCTCCATCAAAAGACGTTGAATAAGACTGATCTATAGCCGTGGTCTCCTCACAGGCAGACTCCCAGCTGAAGCTTTGACCACTTTCTTTTGCACACCTTTCCTACCAAAGGGGGGTGGCAAAATAAACTGGTAGTTTATAGCAGCCACTTAGATTTGCATGTAGCAGCAGCAAACGCAGATCGTAAGTAGGTACTGTAGAGTTAAATCCGACACCTGCTATAACTCATAAACGTTCATTGCTTCTTTCTACACCTACTGAACCATCGTAAAGTATTGCATGTAGAAACTACAGTGTAATCTTTACAAGTATATTGCCACACCCCAGTGTGCCTTACACCACCTCTTCCCCAAGCAAGACAAGACCACTTGTGAGCTTACCACATCATTTAGAAATGAGACCACCTCTCCATTTCCTTCCTGATGACACAGCCATAAGGTTAAGCTTGGATACAGAAAGCTGCCCTAATTTGAAAATGTCCCCACATATTTCAGATGACAACCCTCGTCAGCAACCTGACTGTAGGGACTAGAACAATTGGTCAGTCTGAACAAGACTTCCAAAAAGGCTACAGCCTCTCCATCCTAGACCCCTACATCATCTGAACATTTTCATGGCTGGGTCATTCCTGTTGGTGCTCCACCTTCTGGACACCATCCAATAACTAACAAAACGACTAACCCTTTCACCAAGGTTTCTCATGTTTTGTGACAATGTATTCACTGTTCGACCTTAGTGTTTCACATTGTTTGTATCATGTGTTTTAGACCAGTTTAGTTAATTGTTGATAAATGCCTGGATGTTTGTCAGTCAATTGTGAACTGTGTTACCGACCCAATGTACTTGACCTGTGGACTGTGAACTGACTTTTGTGCTCTCGAGGAACACTGGCTTCAGCCGCATCCTGAGACCACAGGGGGGATGTAGGGACTACAACTTCCACATTCCCACAGGAAAATTCTGCGACGTCCACCACGAATGACGTCTAACTTGGTTCAGCCAATCCCGTAATGGCGGGAGCAATAAACTGTCCCGTATAAGAGCAAGACACATTCTTGGGATCTCTCTTCTGGCTCTCTTCTGCTTTTTCTGCCTCTTCTGCTTCTTCTCTTCGACGCACCCTTTTTGGCCATTCGCTTCAGCTCATCTGCTCCGAGACTCGGACAGAGGCTGAATGCTGCACAGCGCACTACCAGGCCTACGGACACACCCCGTTACCTCGCGGTAACTTCGTGGCCTATAGCCAGTGGAAACTGGTGTACGCGGAACGCTACATCAGTTTACTCCTGCAAAGCTCACAACAACGAAACAGCAACGAACTTTTACACCTGGAAAAGGACCAGCGGATCAGACGACAACGCGCTGCTAAGACGGGAACACCCCAGCCTGCGCATCTCTCCCGGACACCATTCACAGCACCATCGCCTCTTCTACAAGGACAGCATGTCTTTTGGATCCAGCAATGCGTATGGACTCAGTAAGAAAACAAACATTTAGGCATAGCCAGTGTTTAGTTTAGTCTTAACTGTTTTTGTGAATCTGTGTTTCAATATTTACCATCCAACCATTGTAATGTGTTTGGTTAGCTACATTTATATGTACGTGAATTGATTCGCCGTCTTTTGCGCATATATAGAGTAAAACTACGCAAGTAGTCCCTTCTCACAGCTAACCCCAACTCATTACCACACCCAGAACTCTAGCGACACGCGCGCTTGCGCGCGCCACACACACGCACACACACATACCCAACTAAATGTCCTTACTAACTTCCCGTTAGTTTATCTGTTATGTGTTTGTATGTTTGTTTAATAAATATATTTTATTAAACCCCGGTGTCCGTTTTGGAATCGCATAGACATGAGAGCCGAGTTAAAGCAGTCTTTCGAAGAACTTCCAACCTTCAGGTTATCGGTATGTTTAATCATTAATATTGGTTATTTTAATTATTAATTAAAATACTAAATTTGTGGTTAGATATTCTGATAATAGTAATTTTATGAGACTGATTACTTTTTGCAGTTATACTGCTACACAACGTTTAACTGGCGCCCCGGTTTCGTAGAGAGTAAAATCCCTGCGTTATTTGGCGGCCCGTGCGAGGACCCTACATAATTTGGAGTCCCGTGCGAGGACCCCTACACTGGATAGAAACTATTTCAACACACATGCAGGTGCCTGTGAACCAGGGTGGGTAAAATTGCCATTCGTTTTTGAAGTATATTGTATATTATACTTATTATAGCTGAAAAATATTGTAATATTTATAATATTGTTTATTATTGAAATTCTTACAACATATCAATAAGTTAGCTATGCATTGTCAGTCTGACCCCTGCTAAATGCTGAATTGAGAACAGCTTGTTATGCCCTGAAAAAAACAAAAGGCCCCAACCTTGCGTTGCACTCCACAGTTAAGAGCTACACAGTACTTGAATTCATTTCAGTATTTATTACTTACCACAATTGTAATAGCAAAAGCATGCAACAGTAATCCTTTCATCAGATCCCTGGTTATGGGTATGCACTTTGTTGTACATTGCTCTGGATAATAGCGTCTGCCAAATGCCATTAATGTAATGTCATATAATAAATACCTAAGAAAGTGCTCACTGAGTGTTACAGTTAACATTCAATTGAACATTGCCCAGAAGCCCATAAGCTTCACCGTCATGTGGGTTTCTCAAAACTTTTTTGAGTTGCTGTGCACACCTTTTCCGGCGGCACGGATGGTGCAGTGGGTAGCACTGCCGCCTCACAGCAAGGAGGTCCTGGGTTCGAATCCTCGTCGGCCGGGGCCTCTCTGTGTGGAGTTAGCATGTTCTCCCCGTGTCTGCGTGGGTTTCCTCCGGGTACTCCGGTTTCCTCCCACAGTCCAAAGACGTGCAGGTTAGGCCGATTGGAGAGTCTAAATTGCCCGTAGGCATGAGTGTGTGAATGAATTGTGCGTGTGCCCTGTGATGGACTGGCGACCTGTCCAGGGTGTATTCCTGCCTTTCGCCCAATGTATGCTGGGATAGGCTCCAGCCCCCCTGCGACCCTGGTTAGGATAAGCGGGTTCAGATAATGGATGGATGGATGGATGGATGTGCACACCTTTTCCCCTCTGCTGTATCTTTCTGCAGTCTAAGCCCTTCCTTGTAGTGCATAATAGCCAAGGGCACTGATTTCATGTGGCAGAGCTGGAAATCTGCGAAATGGACCTCTACAACATGCAGAGTGTCACGATTTTTAGCAGTAGCCACTTTAAATGTTTCTTGAAACAGCTCCTCTGCTTTCTTGAAGTTCTTCTTCTCTATATAGCAATCTGCTAAATCTAACATGGCATATACAAAGGATGGTTTAATGGAGATGGCCTGATTCAGGTGTTGGATGCGCAGTGTGAGAAGAGCTTCAGCCTCTTCTCCTCCATTCTGGATTGACATCTGTCTTTTAGTAATTTCCTGCAGCCTTTTCAAAAGAGACACGGCCTTATCAAATTGCTTATTTCTCCGATAGAACTTTGCCACATACTGTATCACATAGGGTTTGTTGGGATCCAAGTCCATGGCTGTTTCCATCAGCTCCTCGGCTCTCTGATACTCTTTATAGTCAGCGTGCTTCAGACCCAGCAGAACCATCATGTAAGCATTGTTTGGATCAAGTTCTAAAACCCGCCTCAACTGCCTGCTTGCTGGAGACTCTTCCAAGCTTGTGAGATTGAACTCGGTGCGATACAGAGCAACAGCATAACCTTCATTCCACTCTATCTCTACTGGCTCCAACTCCAGAGCCGTCTCAAAGCACTCTTTTGCTTTCTCATAGTATTGTTGAGAGAAGTTCAGGAATGCCCTGCCTTTCTCCCCGTAGATTTCAGCATGGAGAACAGCAGGGTATTCTGTAGGAAACTGCATTTTAATCTTCTCCAGCTTGTACAGGTAGGTCTGGGATTGTGCATGCTCACCCATATGATAATACACCCATGCAAAATTGCCATAGGTGATGATGAGCTGCCTCTCACAGTTGTCACCATGATGCTTCCTGATGTGCTCCTCAGCCTTTTCCAAGTCATCCCGTGCTTCCTCAAGGAGACCTTGCATGAACTTTGTGAAAGCCAGATTACTGTATGACCATCCGATATTCCTGTCCTCTCCCACTGACATTTCAATATTGCTTTTAAGCCTGTTCTGTATATCATTTAAGTTGGCGTCATTCAAACCCCAGGTGAAGTGACACTCAAGTTGACGCAGTTTGGCAAGCAGCATATCTTTAATTAAATTGCAACAAATAAGGAATACAATGATTAAGTTAATTATATTTTAGATAATAAAATGGCTGCTGTTTGAACAAAGAGAAAGAATTTTTTTAAATGTATAAAAATGTAAATCATCCAATACTAAAAGATCTGTTTTTGGCTTACAAAAGTTTTCTTATTGTACATGTGAGTAATTTATTAATCTATTTCATCATAATCTTAGAACTATTAATTCAGGCTTTTATTAAAGATGCGCGTACTTACGCCATGAAGAACACCTTTAAGTGGATCTTGAAAACAAGGAAAACTGTGTCACAAATCACAGCCTTTTATAGAGCCACAACAGTCTCCTCCCCAATGTTTCGTACGGATGATGTAGCGTACGAGGACCCTCCAGAGGATTCCAATTCTGCAAACACGAAACTCATGGCGGTTTTTCACTGGGAACAAGAAACTAGAAGTTAGGACCAATGTACCTTAAGTGTAAGTGTCACTTAAGGGTTTCCTTAAGTGAAGTACCAGAAACCCTCAAAAAACTCCCTTAAGTATTGCATTTTCCCTTAATTAATCCCTTAAAATCTGTTAATTGTTGCATAAAAGTATAATTTAAGGTTAGCTACAAAGTCTCTGTAAACTAAGAAATGGCAGAATTTTTTTGAGCCATTAGAGGAGGAAAATGTCCCTCGGACAATTTTTAGTGATAGAGAAAATCTACTTGATTATATGACAGAGGAAAACTTAATTATTGAATATAGATTTACGAGATCGCAACCGACCTGGAAGGTGAACTCGATCACCAAACACAACGGAATCATGCATTACCGTGTGTACTACACTTTTCCATTGCGCAGAGGTTTTTTGCTACTGGGAGCTTCCAGACTGTGGTAGGCGATGCATTTAGAGTCCATAAATCAACGGTGTGCAGGGTGGTCCACTTTGTAAATAGTAAAGTAATCAGTTAGTCATGCTATAATTTATTTTATATCAAGTCAAATAAATTCATTTACAATAAATAAGACAATACATTGCATAGTTTGATTATTAATTAAGGCTATCTTAATCTTATCTTATCTTTAATTAATAAGCATACAAACCACACCAACGTATTACGTGTCTCCGCCTTCCACACCATATATGTATTTCTCCCCATTACGTGCCTCCGCCTTCCACACCATATATGTATTTCTCCCCATTACGTCTCTCCACCTTCCACACCATATATGTATTTTTCCCCATTATGTGTCTCCACCTTCCACAGCATATATGTATTTCCTCCCTGGCAATTGTCTCACCTGTTTCTCCTTGTCTCTTGTCAGTGTTGCTTATAAGCCTGTCTGTCTTTTTTGGATCTGCCCCTCGCTTACCCTGGACTTCCTCCTCTGCCCCGAACCATCCTTCAGCACCTTCTTCGCCCTCCTTCTGCCCCTGTGCGCGGGATTCCCTGGCTTTGACTTCGCCGGCCCTCGACTTCCGCCTGCCTGATCCCCATTACCCGGTCCACTTGGCTCATGACCCTCTGTCTGGACTTTATTATGAACTTTATTACTTCATCCTTTTGGTTCCTCTGTCCACAATGCTGGCATTTATGGTGTTTGTGCAATTTCTTTTTAGATTTTTAGGTTTTTGTTTTGTACCATGAATGTTTCACCTTTGCATTTGTTAAAAACATACAGTGAAATATATTTTTCATTCTCTCTCGTTCTGCTCAGTGAAATGGCCAGTGTTCATTCAACTCTCGCACTAATGAGTCCAACAGTGATCATACGCACAGTATGTACTCTGTATTTAAACATTTTACTGTTTGTATTGCAGCACATAAAAACAGTACATGCATGCTGTATGTGTTCTGAAATTAAGTGTACTTTCAAATAAAACCTATTGCAAATGACATATAGCCAGAGTATTATGGTAAAGTGTGCAGTAGTCTAAAGTTAGAGAACATACAGTAAATATTCCCCATATTACTTTACAGCAGATGATGACTGTATGTTTAGAACAGCACTTCATGTGTATTTTACTAGTTTTGGATTGCTTTGGATTGTGTTGCTTTAATTTGTGGAAGAACCTATGCACTTGTAAATTGCTTCGGATTAAAAGCGTCAGCTAAATGATTAAAATGTATCTTGTGTCCCATGTGAACGTAAGGACACTGGACACTATCTGTGTTCCAGTGTTCTATCAACAGATCTTCACAGTTTTAAGAATATTCCTGGGGATATCTACCATCCTGGTTTTTCATTTCAACCCTAATTTGGCACACTTATACTAGTAATTAACAGTTCAGGCTGATATCTGGCTGTCGAATGAGGTATTGCATTGGGGTTGGAGTGATGTGCCAGGGGATCTCAGCAGCATCGTTAAAGTCAGATATCATGAAATCCATGTTGTCACAACATCCAAGATGTCACAATAATAAACCGTGCTCCACAAATAAAACAAACGTTAGACCGTGGTCTGGGTGGATACTCAATTCCGATTGGCTAGCAGGAATGGTTTATTACTGACTGATTATCGCTATGATAGGCTATATGCATCCCTGTTACGACAGCAAACAACCAGTCACAATGTACACGACTAGATAGATGGCGCGATGTGTCCGTCTGCCGAATTCATAAAGTTATTCAGCATCGACTATTTCTTGCTTGCATTACTTTACATACAAACCATGTTCGCTCTTTAATTGAATGTGTGCTATATACACGCTACCTGTTATTACAAAACTGTTCGTACCGATTGCAAAACATAACGTAGGCTAAGAATTGTACATTCTACTATTTAAATAGAGCACCTGCGGGTCCGCCTGATTCCAAATAAAACTCCCCTTAGCCGACTGGGAACTCCCCTTAATCTGGGAATTACGCGGTTTCGGAAGCGCGATGGTTTTATGTGGGTTGTCGGTGTGTGTATATAACACGGTGTGGCGTGTAGCCTATAAATAGCATGAAACCGAAACTTAATCTCTCCTACTACAGTAAATTTCGTTTCTCGTAAGTGCAGCGCCCATGACACGGGAAACAAGGAAATGTAACTGAAATGAAAACATTGTTTGCTATTCCCTTAATCCCTTCATTATAAAATTGTTTCTGTGTCCTTGAAGATTATATTTTTGCCATGCAGTCTTAAATATGGCGGGTGGTCTTTTCTAATATGAAAAATTATTCAGGTCCAGGAGCATTTTTTAAACACCAGTACGTACCAAGATATTGAAATAACAAAACAATGCACCCCACCCCCCTCCGAATGAGTTTACAATATTTCCATTTTCCTTTAAAAATTAAACTTTTCAATGCAATTCACGTGCGAGTATCTGCTTATATAAGTACACATAGCCTATTATATTATGAAGTATTAAGTGTTTATAGACAAGTTTATACAGTTTAAAACATTTTAACCATGAAAAAAGCAGGTGGTTTTAATGTTGTGGCTCATCGTTGTGTGTGTGTGTGTGTGTGTGTGTGTGTATATATATATATACATATATATATATATATTTATAGATATATGATGCGTTGTGTGTATAAGTCTATTGTCTGTTCTGGCTCCACGGTGGTGGAACGAACTCCCCGTGGAGGTCAGGACAGTAGAATCTCTTTCCATCTTCAAGCGCAAACTGAGGCACATATAGAAACTGTTATAACTCCTACACCGTTCACCTGATTTGGATGTAAATACCCTCAAATTAAAGCTTGTTCGTTTAATTTAAAATCCATTGTGGTGGTGTATAGAGCCAAAAAGAGGAGAATTGTGTCGATGTCCCAATATTTATGGACCTGACTGTTTGTCATCAGCAGATTAAATCATTAAATCTATGATTAAAATGAGTGATTTCATCATGTACAAAAGGACATGTTTTTGAAAACAATGGATAGTAGGAAATTGACACAAAACAGGAACACATTAATTATACATTTTTATTCATTCTGGATAGAAACTAATACAACACACATGCAGGTGCCTGTGAGCTGGGGCGGCCATTCGATTTTGAAGTATTATGCCTATTATAGCTGAAAAATATATATTTTTTAAAATAGAAATTCTTGACATATCAATATGTTTTCTGTGCATTGTCGGCCCCCTGCTAAAAGCTCCATTGAGAACAGCTTATTATGCCCTGAAAACGTCCCCAACCTTGCGTTCCACTCCACAGTTAAGAGCTACACAGTGGGTTTGAATTCATTTCAGTATTTATTACTTACCATGATGGTAAAAGCAAGCAACTGTAATCCTTTCATTAGATTAATAATTACATTTAACAATTTTTACAATGAACAATTAACAAAAACAGTTAACAATCTTTTAAAAACCTTAATGTTTAACCTGACATTCAATAATAATAATAATAATAATAATAATAATAATAATAATAATAATAATAATAATAATACAGAATATCCATGCACTTTGCAGTCCAAAAGTGGCTAGTGAGGAAATAAATGAAAACAAACAAAAGCTTTTGCGGTGTATGCCATTTAAATGGCCTTTGCATTTAAACATGTTGAAGTCATTTCCGGGGTTAACGGAGATTGCGCAGAGCAGTGAGGTACTCCTCGTTGCCAGGGTCAAGCAGAAGGGCCTTCTCATAGCACTCAATAGCTTGAAGTTTTTCACCTGTTATTTCATGAACATAACCCAGAAGCCCATAAGCTTCGCCATCATGTGGGTTTCTCGAAAGTTTTTTGAGTTGCTGTGCACACCTTTTCCCCTCTGCTGTATCTTTCTGCAGTCTAAGCCCTTCCTTGTAGTGCATAATAGCCAAGGGCACTGATTTCATGTGGTAGAGCTGGAAATCTGCGTAACGGACCTCTACAACATGCAGACTGTCATTATTAGCAATAGCCACTTTAAATGTTTCTTGAAACATCTCCTCTGCTTTCTTGAAGTTCTTCTTCTCTGCATAGCAAGCTGCTAAATCTAACATGGCATATACAAAGGAGGGTTGAATGGAGACGGCCTGATTCAGGTGTTGGAAGCACAGTGTGAGAAGAGCTTCAGCCTCTTCTCCTCCATCCTGGATTGACATCTGTCTTTTACTCATGTAGATCAGAGCGAGTTGATGGTGCAGAAAGGCTGAATTGGGTGTAATTTCCTGCAGCCTTTTCAAAAAAGACAAGGCCTTATCAAATTGTTTATTTTTCCGATAGAACTTTGCCACATACTGTATCACATAGGGTTTGTTGGGATCCAAGTCCATGGCCATTTCCATCAGCTCCTCGGCTCTCTGATACTCTTTATAGTCAGAGTGCTTCAGACCCAGCAGAGCCATCATGTAAGCATTGTTTGGATCAAGTTCTAAAACCCGCCTCAACTGCCTGCTTGCTGGGGACTCTTCCAAGCTTGTGAGATTGAACTCGGTGCGACACAGAGCCACAGCATAACTCTCATTCCACTCTATCTCTTCTGGCTCCAACTCCAGCGCCTTCTTAAAGCACTCTTTTGCTTTCTCATAGTATTGTTGAGAGAAGTTCAGGAATGCCCTGCCTTTCTCCCCGTAGATTTCAGGATGGAGAAAAGCAGGGGATTCTGTTGGAAACTGCATTTTAATCTTCTCCAGCTTGTCCAGGTAGGTCTGGGATTGTGCATGCTCACCCATATGATAATACACCCATGCAAAATTGCCATAGGTGACGATGAGCTGCCTCTCACAGTTGTCACCATGATGCTTCCTGATGTGCTCCTCAGCCTTTTCCAAGTCATCCCGTGCTTCCTCAAGGAGACCTTGCATGAACTTTGTGAAAGCCAGATTATTGTATGACCATCCGATATTCCTGTCCTCTCCCACTGACATTTCAATATTGCTTTTAAGCCTGTACTGTAGATAATTTACGTTGGCGTCATTCAAACCCCAGTTGAAGTGACACTCAAGTTTGGCGAGCCGCATATCTTTAATCAATCTGCAACAAATAAGGAATACACTGATTACATTAATTATATTTGGGGTAATAAAATGGTTGCTGTTTGAACAAAGAGAAAGTCTTGTCTAGTTTTTTTAATGTATAAAAATGTCAATCATCCAATACTAAGAGATATGTTGTTTTCTTATTGTACATGTGAGTAGTTTATTTATCCATTTCAACATAATCTTAGAACTATGAATTCCGGCTTTTATTAAATATGCGCTTACTTACAAATAGCTTCACGTGGATCTTGAAAACAGGTCAAAATTCCGCTGCTCCTATTAAAACTGCGCCACAACCCACAGCGTTTTATAGAGCCTATAGAGTCCCGTGCCACGCCCTCCACATGATTCAATTCATGCAAACTTTAAACTCAAGTAAAGGGAACAAGAAACTTGCTATGACCATTTTTTTGTTTTCAATTCTGTCAGCGACCTTAAGCGTGGATCTATGAAATATCAGTCACAAAAAGCCAATGCATATGCAGTTGAAACGTAATTTTCTTTGCTAGAGTTTCGTTTCGTATTTCCTGAGTCTGCTTACACCCTCTCAGCAGTGAGACCCTAGGAGACTTAAGGTACACTGGAAATACTTTTAATCAGAGATGCGCACCGTAGGTGTTTGTTTTTAAGCTAAGACGCCGATACATTACTGCGGTTTACTACACCAGTGTTGCTGCACTAACTGCATTAGTGGGCGAATACAAAGGGTACGCTATCTTATAGTTAGTTGCCGCAGCTGCGATGTTTGCCAAAAATATTTCATTTTCACAGCTGCACTTATTGTGGTTATCCTAGGTCACTGGCATGCTTTTATGGCAGGCTTTTTTGTGTGTTTTGACCTACTATTAAAAAGGTATTTACCAACCGATCTACAGAGCGCATTCGTTTTAGATATGGTAATAACGCAATTTATTATTCCTTTAGATATCCTGTGATTCTGATTGGGTTGCCAGCCCCCTGATTCTTCTGAATGTTACGCCCGGCATTCAAGCAGTCAACAACAAAACATGGAGACCAGACAAGGAAAATAGATTTAAGAGTTTTATTTGCAATAATGTGTTTGTCTGAATTCATGTCAAAGTGAATCAGTTTTAGGGGTGTTTGAGTGTGAGTGTGGAAATCCAAAATAACAAAAGGAAGATCGAGTTTTACAAAACGAAGCTACGTCTCTTTAAATGTGGCCAGTAATTATGCAAGATGCGGTTGCAAGTTTTTTTCCACACCTAAATGGCCAGCAATGTTCTCATGTGAAATCCCCAGCACCATTTCTCTGAACTTTGTGGGGACTACAATTTGATCAATAACTTCCTCTTTCAAGACACCTAAATGAAACGCCCACCTTCTCATTAACAAGCCGTTTTTAAAAATAATGCACCTTTGGGGTGCATTATTTTTTGGGGTGTAACTCAGCCTCCGGACAGACCAAGCTGAACAATGGTTAAGGTAGTATCACTCTTTTGCTCTGTTATGACCTCCTCTCTGGCAACAGTGGTCAGTGGTTCAGAAAACTTAACCTCCTCAGCTTTTAGCAGGGTAGGAGAAGAAACATCTGTGGTATTGAGCCATGAGGGCGAGCAGCGCTTCGCCTGAGCAGTACTAAGCTCCAGTTTTGACTCTAGCTGGGTGCGGTCTCGAGCCAGAGCATGCGTCACTGCACACGCAGGAAACACTGAGCGGTGCTGTTTAGCACGTTTATCTAACTCCCCAGAAGAAACTGGATCCGGTATAACAACCACAGGTTGAATGTTTCCAGACCTTACCACCAGCTAGATCATGGCCAAGAATAACTTCCACTCCTTCCACAGGCAAGGAGGGCCGGACAGCAACCACCACATCGTCCCGCACCAGATCACAGTCCAAATTAACCCTGTGCAGAGGTACACTCATGGGAATTAGACCAATACCACGAACCAGGACATTCTCCCCAGTAGCAGAGGACTCAAAAAAGGGCAACACATTATAAAGAATTAAAGTTTGAGCGGCGCCAGTGTCTCTTAACACGCGCACAGGTTTTTTACTGAGACCGCCTACAAACAAAACATAACTGTCAGAAATAAAAGAGCTATACTCTGCTTCCACAATTTCTGCATTGGAAAGTTCCTTTTTTCCTGACAACCCCACATGAGACAGCTGCTGTAGGCTAAAGCCATTGGCTTTGTGTACACAGCGGAAGTAGGCTTCTGAGTTTTAGAAAATGGACACTCGTTTCGCCAGTGACCCTTATTACTGGCATACATGGGTAGGAACAAATTTACCATCTGTAACAGGAACAGACCTGACTACAGGGGCAGAAGTACTCCCACCAGAACGAGAACGAGGTGAGGAGAAATCACTTTCTAGATTTAGCCACTCTTTGAAACAGCTGAAAAAATGCTTCCGGATCTTCTTCATTGAATTTTGTAACTAGCCACAAATTATGAGTTATGTTACTCTTCTCTTGGTCAGGCATTCCAGTAAAACTTCCATTGAGCATTGACCGTTGTGCGGGGAAAAATGCACATATAAGATGTCACAGGTGAGCATCGTCTGATGAAACAGATCCAGTAAAAACACAACAATAGCTATTCTTCAGTTTAACGTTCTCATTTATTTGATCAAACGGAATAAGAGAGTGGAAGGCCTACCAGCTTTCTGATAGTTCTTCAATTTGCTCATACACACAGTATGACTTAAATACAGTTTTCAGTATACGGCCCCAGAAGGGAGGGGGGAACATAAACAAAAATACACGCAGGTGGCTCCTAACTTTTATCAGTATTTGGTCTTTACTGTTATCAGTATTTTGTCATCACTGTTACCCCTTGTTGGCCTTCTATGAGAACCGGAGTGTGCTAGCTACCCCCTTCTGGTTGAAGCAGAGACATCTAGGTGAAAGGCTATTTGCCTGCTGGGAGAGAGAGAAAGAAAGACTCCCTTTTAACACTTAATAAAGAAGTGGTCTAATAGGAATAAGGATTACAATAAAAGGTTATCTTTGATCACGTGATTATCTCTATGTTAACACACATTGTAAATTAAGAATCAATTAGGAAAATTATCCTTACAATCAATTAAGAAAATGATCCTTACACCGTACAGTAGCAGGTAATGAGAACTGCCACTCATTAAATTTTTCCAATTCTTTTTGTTTCTCTCATACAAGGACCAACTTGTCTCCCTCTAACTGCACTAGTAATTTCTCTTCTTCCAATTCCAACTGCAATTGATGTTCTTTCCTTTTCCAACTCCAACTCAGTCAATTTTATTTGCAAAGCAGCATTCGTGTCCACCATCTCTCCCAACCATCCTTTATCTACGGCAAGTTGAAACAATATTCGGAGTGCAGAACCATTACGTTTTCCTCCCCACGACTCACCCCAAAATTCTGCGAGCAACAACAATTCAGACCTTTCCAATAACTGGAAACTAGTTCTAGAAGGACGAAGCAAAAATTCATTTATATTCGGATGCACTACTTCAGGCGGCAACCTCAGCATGAAAGAACAAACTCAAATCTTACTTCCTCTACAGCACAGACAATCCTTTTGGAATACAACCAATGTTCAACAATGACCAGTTTGAATAAGACATACTTACAAATTACAAATCTGGCAAAACTAAAATAGACAAACGGTAAGCAGCTCCGATATCTATAAGGGGGTATAGTCTGTGGCATATATTGTACGCAGTGCATATGGCTTGCTGTGCCTATTGTTTGCAGTGGAATTACAGTTTGTAGTCTGTACGGTTTGCAGTGCTTATAGCTTGCAGTGAATCTTCTGTGTATGTGTATGTGTATGTATGTGAGTGTTGGTTTGGTCTGTACTCTCTCCCACTCTCCCTGCCAATAGGGCCCGGGTCCTGTCGTAGCCGTGGTCTTTCAGAAAAGCAGAGGAGGCCATAGTGGAACCGTCCCCTATCATATCTAAGGGGGCTACATCAGTTTTATGTCTTTATAAATATATTGATATAATTTGATTCCAACAAACTGCTGGGTTTTAAAGATTGGTATTTTGTGTTGTGGTCTGTTATTCTGGAACAGAATAATATTGAAAGCACCAACAATCATTCCATGGTCAAAGTCACTTAGATCATGTTTTCTCCCCATTCTGATGGTTGATGTGAACATTAACTAAAGCTCCTGACCTGTTTCTTCATGATTGTTTGTGATGCACTGCTGCCACATGATTGGCTGATTAGGTAATCACATGAGTAAAATAAAGTCCTCAATGAGTGTATGTAGCTACTGTAGAACCTAAATATCCAAAATTAGCAAAAAGATAATGAAATATAATCTAAATGTGCCTTTCTGGTGGAACTACTAACACTGAACATTTTACTGTTTGTATTGTAGCACATAAAAACAGGGCATGCATGCTGCAGCTACTACATTGTATGTGTTCTGAAATAAGGTGTATTTTCAAATAAAACCTATAGCAAATTACATATAGCCATAGCGTTAGGGTAAAGTGTGCATAGCATTAGTCTAAAGTTAGAGAACATACAGTAAATATTCCCCAGAGTACTTTACGGCAGAGAGTCATGTCTCGGATGCTGACAAAGAAAATGTTGCCTTATGGTAATTATTTACTTGGAAATTAGAATTTTGTATTTTAGTTGTTTTACATGGGTTTGAAATGACATGTCAGTCATGTAATTTCAGCAAAAGAAATACAGTTGATTTCTGGATAATGCCTGTAACAAATATAGAAACACAGTGATGGATGTTGCAATTGCATTCCTTTCAATGCATACAATTTAAATGTACATTAATCTGCACACCATTATATTATGGTGCCATCTTAAGCTGTCCTCCCAGGGTGTCACATTAAATGTATCAATTATGTCAGTCATTAAACTATTGCATTACACATTAATATTCTAATGTTACCATACTCAAAACTCATGCTTAGGATATTTAACCTCCGAGATTGCTTACATGCTAAATTTGAAAAGAACAGTATAAATCGACCGTTGCAATCTTGAACTGTAATCAAATGAAATTAGTGGTTGTTATGTTTCCACTCCTTAGAGTCATTATTTGAACTTCATTCCCCTCTCAAAGGCAGCAGAGAGGTCATCAGTTTCAGCAGCAAGCTTGTCTTCAGCCCTCAGGAAGGCCAGAATTTCAGATGCTTCTGCAGCCCTCTGTCACGTTTCAGGTCTGTCTTGCCTTGTTTTATGTTTTATCATTTTGTCTTAGTCACGTATTGTCTTATCTTGTATTATGTTAGTCTAGGTTTGTCATGTTGTTTAGTTTATTTCTTGTTACGATTAATTTTCTTGTCATGTCTAGTTATGTTTCGTTACGATTATTTTACCTTGTTATGTTTAGTGGTTATCGTCTTAGTTCGTTTAGTGTTATGTTTTGATTTATGTTTATTGTTACGTCAACTGGTCGTTGTTTAAACATACACTTTTACATGTCTTTCCGCAAACCTTGCATTCCGGCTTTTCTCTCTCTCTATTCTGTCACACACCCTAATTGTTTTGTTTGTCTATTTACTAAAATCTACTAATGCTAGATCAGGATTGGGTAATACTAACATACTAATCATGTGTTCATGTTACCTTACGTTTCTTGTACATGTCATTTACTAATTTACTAATGCTAGGGCAGGATAGGTTTATTACTAATGATTACTAATTACCTTGTTAAACTTGTCATCCATCGCACCTGTTTTCCTTTCCCTTGCTGCTCTCTAACTAATTGTCTACACCTGTCTACACCAGCATTTATAGCCCAGTCGCACTTCTGTTCTTTGCGAAATTGTCTGCCTCTTGTCCGTCAAAGCAACTCTTGAGCATTATTACCATTGATTTCACGTTAAGATCCAAGCCTGTTTATCGACCACCGTTTATTGATTTCTGTTTCGTTGACCATCGCTTGTTTTTGACCACGTCCTCGCCTACTGCTTTTGTACCTTTGCCTCGCTGTTTTGTTTATGGTTTCTACTTCCGCATCGCCCTCGACTATGACCCTGCCTGCCGCCCACCTGTACTTCTGCCCCGCTGACAGCTCTCCTGCTACCGGACCTCCCTGCACGTCTACCGACTACGAGTTTGCCTCTGTTTATTGTTTTATTGGCTGGATCTACGTGTATGGACTTTGCTTGTTTTGACTACGCTCCTGGGATTCGTCCTGAATAAAGCCCTGACGGGACTTTATTTTACTATTGTTTCTTAGTCGTGCATTTTGGGTCCAACCGCCACGCACCCGTCTCACCCTCTGCCTGTTTTTTCGCCACCGCTCTGCAATTTGCTCCCGCTTCATGATTTCACAGAAAGAACTATACCATGTTAAAGCTATGGGTCTGTAGAGTAATTGTATACCCACTTTCATTGGGTACAAATTTTGGGTACAGTTTTGGAGTGATCAGCTATGCAAATGAGCTGGGTGGCAACTGCCAGTCTATGGCATGCTTGGCCACCCCACACTGGAAATAAAGCAACAATTGCTGGGAACATGATTTCACAGAAATTCCTGTAGATCATTAAAGATATGGGTCTATAGAGTAAATGTATACCCCCTTTCATTTGGTAACAATTTATCGTTTTTGAGTTATCAGCTATGCAAATAAGCTGCTTGTGAATTGACAGTCAATGGCAAATACACAGCGGTAAATACAACAACAATTGCTGGGAACATGAATTAGATAATAAATGTATAATTTTATAGATATTATGCATAGATTTAATTTATGCCCCTTTATATTTGGTAACATGTTTTTCAAACAGTAAGCAGGTATGCATTTAAATGAGCTGTTACTGAACTGACAGCGTCAAGAAATGTATGCTTGGCCTACATTATAGTACCTAGTGAAATAGCAAGCTACTTTTATAAGTGGTATCAGCAATGAATTTAAACAATGGTAATTATGTGAGGAAATGCAGAAAATACAAGTAGTTGAGACCGGAAGTTTTGTCCAGGAAGTCTAATTGTTGCTAGCTTCATGGAGCTAGCTGAAGCAACTTCAGGTGGGTCAAGCCGCCAAAATAAGAGTCTGTCAAAAAAAATGAGCGGAACCAGTTTCTGGCTGATTCAACTGGTTATTTTTACCCTTCCACCAGATACCATAAATCATTATTGTAACTCCCCCCATTTTTTCATTACCCTGAACAAGAAGTTCTTAGTAAGGCTTCTTTGTGAATAGGTCTGTATTACAGGTACAGTGCAATCCGTATGTACTTGGACAGTTTCTGTTCCTTAGTCCAGCACATTGAATTTCAAATTTAAAATGAATGTAAGGTTGAAGTACAAACTGCTCCCTGTAATTTGAGGTTATTTACATCAATTTTGTGTGATGCGTGTAGGAATCACATCCCTTTTTTATACAAACAACCCCCCCCCCCCCCATTTTAGGGGACCAAAAGTAATTGGATGGTTGCTTCTCAGCTGCTTCTGAATAGGCATGTGTATTCAATCACTTCATTAGTGCAGGTATAAGAAGGTATAAGCTTTCAATATCTAGCCTTGAGACTTTTGATTCTCTTTGAAGTCTGTTATTGCCATTTGTCAACTTGAGGCCCAGATTTGTACAAAAATTGTGATAAATGTATGTCTTTTTTTAACTGTCAGAGACATTGGCTTTCCAAAATAAACTGTTTGGAACATCATTAAGAAGAAAGAGAGCACTGGTGTATGTTTGGGATCATTGCCTTGCTGTGGGATGAAGCACCATCCAAAGATTGTGGAGGTATTTCTGAACTTGAGCAGCTAATATGCTTCTGTACTCTTCAGAATTCATTCTGCTGCAGTTACGTTGTCATCAAGTGCATGTGAGCCAGCACCTGTGACAGCCCTACATGCTATAGACCCCCACATCCATCTATCACAGATGAAGAGATGAAGAGGGTGCTTTGGATCTTGATCAGTTCCTTTTGACCAACACACTTTTCTCTTGCCATCACCTTCATTATAGTGAGAATTTGGATATCAACTGTAGAGGTCTTCCTTCGCCTATGAGCCCCTTCGCAATTACTGAGCTCACCAGTGCTCTCTTTCTTTTTAATGATGTTCTTATGCCTGCACTAAGGAATCAATTAAATACACCGGTCTAATAAGAAACAGCTGAGAAGCTGTCCATTTACTTCTGGTCCCCTAAAATGCAAGACTGTATAAAAAGGGATTAAATTCCTACAAATATCACCTGATATGGATGTAAACACCCTCAATTTAATGATGGTATTTCTTTTCTTCTGAATTGTAGCTACCGTGTCTCAGGAAACCCACCTCTCAGCCCAGAGTTCCAACAGCCGTTCCACTCTCTCCCGCAGGAGTACGACCCAAACACCCGCCACCTGTACAAACGATTCATCCACACCTACGGAACGCACTACATCCAACAGGTGCGACTGGGCGGTCGTCTGAGGAGGCTAACCTCCAATCCAAATTTTAAACTACTTACTGTCAAAAAACATTAATTTCTAATTCACTCTAAATGTCAAATTAATATCTCAGTTTGAAGATATTGAGCCGAAACCATTTTAGTGCCCAAGCCCAATATTAAGTGGCTCCACCAAAATCCCAAGGGGTTTTGGCTTTGATTGAGAACATTTTACAAGGTTGACCAGGTTTCTTTGTCTTCTTCAACCCATTCCTGCTCCGATTCTGAATAAGTCCTCAGACTCCACAGAAACATCGGACTCAGGTTTTCAATCATCTAGGACACTGTTATCTACAAAATTTTTCCCTAAATCCTCTGCTGTAAATACTTCAAAATATTCGCCACAATTAGATAAACTTGCTATGACTCACTTCATTTTACTTGCAAAATATGAAAGAAACTTGTATTGCAGCATGATTTGAATTAGATAATTTTGACCGTAAGGCTTTGCCTATTGGTTAGAATACAATTGAGGCTTAAAACAATAGCACAGCAGTCATTTTGAAGGTCGAGAAACTGAAAGGGTTAAAAGTTCTTTTCTTTTTTTTTTCACAAAAGGCCATATTTGAGACATCAAAAAGTTGCTTTTTTTTTTGTCTGGAAGACTTAGAAGAGACCCATGTTCTATAAAAAAAAATAATAATAATACATCAGGTGATTAACAATGATCACATTGCTCATGAAATATGCAATTTAGTTAATTTACACATATTCTGACACCAGGAAGGCATCACCATCCTCAGCTTTGAATATGCTGAAGATTCACTCATGGTCATCTTTCATGAAAAAAATGGTCTTGGTATCTTGATAGGTTTGGTTTCTATTGCTGCTTCAAAAACCCTAACCTCTGTCCCAAACAGGAGGAAATTGAATAGTCCAAAATACTGTAACTTTTGAAAAATCCTTTTAGACGATAATGATCTTTTATTAAAACTTTGAAGTACATTGTTTTAGTTTAGTTTTTAGTTTTAGTTTTCTTCAAAAATACAGTCTAACTTCATATCACCATGGACTTTTCAATCAATTACAAAAGTCTCTTTGTCAAGCATGCGAAAAGCCAAATAGCTGTCAATTCAGAAGAGTAGGTATTACTGTCAAATATGGAGATGGATCGTTTATGTTTTGGAAATATTTTGCTGCCAGTGTTCCAGTGGCACCATTTAAGATCAATAGCATAATGAATTCAGGCAAATTCAGGGCAGAAATTTGGAGGAATGGTCAAAAATCCATGCAAATGTCTTCACTAACCTTATCACACAATATAGTCATCTTTGCCAGGGTTGTTTGCATAAAGTATTAAACCAGGGTGGCAATAATTGAAATCTGTTGAGGAAATGCATTTCCAGTTTGAAGAATGTAAGACCATTCGCTGCTGTTCCAGAGATGCCCCAAAGTTACTTCGAGCCACGCCTTCCCCTGCCGAAGCGTTATGCAGGTGAGCCGGGCTCCTGTCAGTCCTTCTTTTCTCACTGTTCCTTGGTGTTCGGGCCGCAGTCTTCTTTGTTTCCTAATGAACAATCCAAAGTGGCTTCTGTGATAACGCTGCTGGCTGGGAACGCAGGTGGGGAACAGCCTTCTGGGACTCTGGGGCTCTTAAGTGTGACGACTTTCTTTCCGTGATGAAAAAGAGTATTTGACGGGTCAGCTGTGGGGCACTCCAGGGCGCGCCAGCTCCTCCTGTGTCAAGAGTTCGGTGTCTGACTTTTTGATTGAATGTAGAGCTTTGGCGGCCTCTGCTGGCTGGAATAAAGAAGCTCTCTATGACACAGTCTGCCGCAAACTCGCACCACGGCTTATCGATCCATTCCCATCTCCAGAGTCATCCGTCCCTCCACGGTCTAGTTCCCACCTCCCCTATGCTGGATCCATCCAGTTTTCCACGTGTCCTGTGTCAAGCCTGACGCAGTGCCCCGGCTCAGCCCTCCTGCCTGACCCCCACCTCACCCCCTGGCTCATCGATGAAAATCCAGTGTACACATTTATACTTCCTACTTCTGGGTTGCGCTTGGTTCTTCAGTCCCAGCACCTGATAGATTTCTGAATGTGTTGACACCTGGCCACTAAACCTAACCATTTGGAAGATTATGAAGGATTCAAAGGTAAAGTAAGTGATGACGAGGCAAACCTTCATTGTGCTGATAAAAATGACAACACACTACCTAATGATGAGCCTATTAGTTAACTTCAGTGTTTTATTCATCTTATGTAATTGTTTACATGAATGTGGTCAGTTTATTCTTCATGCCATTACAAAGCTATTTCTGGTATAATGTGGTTTAAGGTCAAAGATCATATTTTTGTCCCTATTCTGACATTTGGTCTGAAAAACAGCTGAACCTCTTGACCACATCTGCAAGCTTTTATGCATTTAGTTTCAAGTCACCTTTCTTTTCCAGAGAAGTTGTTGGGCCCAGTGGCAAGTATCTTTTGATGGGGGCCGACAGCCAGCAACAGACTGATGGCAGCATTAAGGCAGGGCTCTACAGTTTCTGTGATGACAGAATCACGCCAGGAATCGCGGAATGTAAAAAGCTATAAGACAGATGCCATAGGGCCCTACATTAAATAGTGCTGAAAGCTGATTGGAGATTTGAAAATATGCCTACATAATGTAAATGTTGTGATAAGTGATTTATTCAATACACATTATCAAAAATCAACAACTATTTACAGCATAGCGTGAAGAAAGAAACTGACAAAAATGTACAGTCTTGGAATGCTGTGTTTTCAACAACAACAATACAATAGGTAAGATTTTTGTGTTAAAACATTGTTACAAGTCCATTGTAAATCTATTCCTATCATTGAAAAAGGCTCACTGGCATGTTGACTCACCCTCTGCCTGTGTTCATAGTCCTTAAATTCGGGATTGAAAATATACAGTTGACAGACCGACACTCTGTCCCAAAACATTGTATAGCTGTACAATAATTCAAGCTCATTGGTTGAAAATTGGTTGTAACTGCCATAGTCAATGGCGTGGGTGGGGGGGTTTCAACGTCAGTGTGTTCTCAGAGAAGGGGGAGGGATAAACAGTGTTTGAGGGTGTTTGTTACTGCAATTCCTCTCTTGACCGTTAGTTTGAGGTTATGTATCGTACCTTTAAAATAAATGATATCAAAGTGTTTGCACTCCACACTAAGATTCTTGGCTACTCAATCTTAAAACAATGCGGTGAGGACAGAGGAGAGGGATTTGGCTCTAGCTGAGTGGAGTGCCTTGGTGACCGCGAGAAGTCTCAGAGGAGTAGCTACTCTTGAAGCCGGACTGGTTGGGATCATGAAGATTGTTCCGGCGGAGATAAGTTGTCAGTTGGGATCAGACCATTCCAGAGTTTTAGATAGGAAGGGAAGAAGAGAGACAGGCTGGTAGTTGTTCGGAGCAGAGGGTTTTAGGTCTTTCAAGTTTTACTTGTGTTTTTTGTGTATATATTCATAGTGGCATTGTGTATTCACGACTGAATATTGTGGTATGTGAATTATATAAGAATTACTTCACACTACAAAAAGCATGTGTTGATTTTCTGTTGTATTAGTAATTGAGGTATAAATACCAATAAGGGCAGGTTTGATACATAGTGACCGTTTACTCACAGTCTGGGGCCCTATTATATACCATGCAGTTTAGTCAATGATCTACAAAAAGACCACTTCCAGAATCTGAAGCCTCATTCACATGAAGTGAATATGTTCAAGCATGGAATATCCTCCTGTTATCCGACATTTTTACTCTGACATCAAATTAATTGCATTTGTGTGTGCTTTCTATTAAGCTTCTTGCTTTATCAAGCCGATAATTCCTCCAATTTAAGATCAGTAAGACACAAGATTAGAAATATACTGTAAATGAAGATTTAACAGAAAATGATATGGTTTAAACTGGTTAATGAGGTTTGAAAAACCAACATGAGAATGCACGACCGGACTAAGGCCAAATTCATCTTGAAAAGGAGGGACCAGGGCCCTGCACACAGCACAACGCATTGATGAAACAAGAGAAGAGGCCATTTTATGTCTCAGCTGGGTCAACAGGAACTGAAGAGGACAAGCTGCAACAGGTTGACCTTGGCTACGATCTCCGGCAACAGGTGAGGCTGAATGGGGGCTGAAGTCAATTTAATTGGTTAATGAATATGCTTAATTATATATAGATGAAATCAGAATGTTTGTAAGTAAAGGTCTCTAAAGATACTTCGGGGTGGCCACTTAGCCGTAACGGTGACGTTACTTCAAAATCGACTGAACTAGAGAAATGTAGAAAAAGTGAGTTCGATAACTATGCCGAAATCGCGTTGTGTTTTTGACTGTAGTGCCAGATGTAATCAGGCACACAGTTGATTGGGATTTTTCCGATTGTTAAAAGATGATTACAGTAAAGTTCGTTTTATTTTGGGATATTAGCCAGATATGGGATATTTGGGATATTAACCAGATATTCGGAATTCCCACGAACTAAACGTCCAAATAAGATAATAACCCAAAATGTTTAAACGTGGCAACAAAGACAATCCACTGCAACCTATTTTTTTTGTGAAGAATTACTTTCGCTTTGAAAATTGGTTAATTACATACAGACATTTTTGGTTTTAGGGACCGTCTAGAAAGTACAACGACACAAAATGTAGGAGATTCAAAATATAAAAACCTTCCGATCAACATGCATAAAAGCTGTAAAACTTATTCCACAGCCCAAGGAACAAATGACGACTAATACTGTAGGTCTGGACATTTCACATCTGATATTTTTTTAGATTGGGAAATTTAAACAGGGTTTAATTTTGTTTGCCTTTTTTTGAGCGTATGTTTAATTCTGGTCAGTTTTTATGTGGAAACCTACACCATGGGTCTCCAACACGTTGCTCTCAAGCTACCAGTCGCTTGCCGCCCGCTTCTAAGTAGCTTGCCAAAGGCTGAAGCAGTATACATTTAAACACAGTTGTTGCCGCAAGGCATTCCAGCCTACGAATTTAATAAAAAGCAAATCAGGCAAAATTAAAAATGAACTCAATTTAGGCTACTTGGCTACGCAATAAGGTTTCCATGTATTTACAGCACAGCGCACGTTCAATGAATGAATGAAAGCGGCTTCCTTGGCTCGCAATAAACAGACGGGTGGAAATCCCGACACTCTTTCAACTACATAAAACTTAACAGTGAACCATCAAATAACCCCCCAGATTTCAGTGCCCATCAGTCCCAACATTTAGCAATAGAATCAAACAGTGCAAAAGTAAATTAAATCCCAAACCAAAGCGAAAATATTTTGATAGCCAACCGGTATGCTGCTCCAAACGAAACGCATGTCTCACAATAAAACGCACGTTAGGAAAAAAAGATCCTTAACTTGCTGTTATCTACGCTAATTTGTTATTGTTCATGAAGGCGTGTCTGGCAAGTTGTTCTTTTATGGATTCTGGACTTGCATGTGATTTATTGTGTTTGAGAATATTTGCAATAAACTAAGTCTGTTAAGACTGACACTGACTTACCAAACGGTGTTTCCTGATTAGCCTACACTAATTGATTTCTGAACGGTTATAGGAAGTGATGAACAGTGTTGGCCCACTTTAAGTGTAGCCTTTTACTTTATTTCTAAGAATAAAATTCTACAACAGAAGCCTAATAAGAAATAAAGGCCTGCCTCGAATACAAGCCTGCCCCAAATAAAGGCCTGTGCTTTGTGCAGCCTAAGTCAATAAAAGAACTGAATTGGATTGATTTGACGGATTAAAGTAATTCTCAACAAGCTGATGTTAACGCCTGGTTCATAACTGGCCCATTAGAAACCAATTGCATTCAGTTGCTGTGTTGTAAATAAATTACCCTTACAGTTGCCCAACGCTTTTATCCCCACAGTGCAATACAATAGTACAATAGTACAATAGTGCAAACCAAAGGTCACTGGAACAATTACAAAGGTCGGATGAATTATTAATATTCTATCATCAAGTAATCAGCCAAAAAGCAATGAAATGTGAACAGAAACATTGGAGGCTAGCTAGCTTCATTATAATCAGACGTAACTTTCCATTTGGCTGTCCTTTAAACGAATGACCTATGATACGAATAGCCTGAAATTAAAAAATGAAATGCATCAAAATAACCTTGCAACATTTCGTGCTTACTCAGCACATTGAGCAGGTAGTCAATAAACAAATCCATGGATTAAAAAACATCTGTTGATACCCAACTAATGTAACGGGTATTATTGTATATGAAGAAAGTTTGTAATTGGCAAGTTTATCATCTTCATCATCATCACCACCTTAATCAGCACCACAGCATATTGTCTTGAAAATAAAGAGCAAATTAAATATATTAAGCTTTTCTCATTATTTATTTATGTTGGCCTGTTTATTTTTCATATGTGATTAGTCTTCACATCAACTTCACCATCATCATGCAAAGACAGAAATATTACAATTAAGAACATTTTTAATAACAGTAGGCTATTAGTAAGTGAACTTACTGCTCATCCAATTCATCCACTTAGCCATTTTTGGAAATCTTAACCTTTGGATGACCTCTTCATTTGAATATACCTCTAACGGGTTTCTTCTGTCCTTAAAGACCCTCTCTCACCTCATTGGCTCAATATTTGCTCTTATAGGCGGTTTTTCATGTGACTTCTCACTGATATAATGTGACAGTTGCAACCGGCCCCTGGTGTCATTTCATTACATTACATTGGTTTCAAGTATTTCTTCAATGATGGTGGAGCCATATTAGGAATTATTTTGTAAATTAAGCAGGGGGAAATGATCAAATAAGAATAAATTGTATTTCCTAATTGCATTACAATGATTGTTGGCTTTTTGCCCAGTATTTTTAAAGTTACATGTAAAATAGGAGGAGTCTCACTCGCTTCTACAAGCTGGGCTATTGTCTTGTTGAGTCGGGGTTAGTTCTGTAAATCCCATGTAAATTATTATGGATTTTTAAAAGAAATAGATTTCTGATGGTGAACTTTCTGGGTGGTCCCTTACGTGTCAAGAGGACAAGAAACTGAACATTTGCTCGATTTTGATTAAACATATGCATTTTAGTAAGACTATTGTTGTAGCTTGTTTACTTTTGTACCCGCATTCAGAATTTGTCATTTGTTTCAGTATATGACGTTTCGTTCATGAGCTATTGAAGCTGGAATCCGAATATCCACATATAAAACCAACTTTATGGCGATGCCCAGATCCTGTGCTTGGCACAGTCAATCAGAGCTGAAACAGAGACGCCCGACATACATGTCAGAAACATGAGGGAAAGAATTTATAACATTACATTACATTACATTACATTATTGGCATTTGGCAGACGCTCTTATCCAGAGCGACGTACAACAAAGTGCATACCCATAACCAGGGCTAAGTGCGCTGAAAGACCCTAGAGGGAAATACAATTTCAATTGCTACCCATACAACAAAGATAAGGACCAGGGCCTATTTTTTTTTATTTTATTTTTTTTAAACAACAAATAAACAAACAACAAAGCAAAAGTGACCAAACTTAACTATCCAAATACTGCTTACCTAGCCAACTAAAAATACCGAAACACTACGTAAATCACAAAGACAACAATTAAGGATCACAGGGAGGTAGGGAAGGATGGGGAGAGGTGCGTCTTCAGTTTGCGCTTGAAGGTGGGGAGAGATTGTACAGTTC
This sequence comes from Conger conger, assembly GCF_963514075.1. Classification (NCBI taxonomy): domain Eukaryota; kingdom Metazoa; phylum Chordata; class Actinopteri; order Anguilliformes; family Congridae; genus Conger; species Conger conger. The sequence continues at coordinate 17,953,004 of NC_083771.1, forward strand.
TGACCTCAACGGGGAGTTTGTTCCACCATCGTGGAGCCAGAACAGACAGTAGTCGTTAGCGTGAGGTGGAGGTTCGGAGAGGGGGAGGTGCCAAGCGGCCTGTGGAGGCTGAACGAAGAGGTCTGGCAGGGGTGTAGGGTCTGATGATTTTTTGTAGGTAAGCTGGGGAAGACCCCTTAACTGCTTGGAAGGCTAGCACCAATGTTTTGAATTTGATGCGAGCCATGACAGGCAGACAGTGGAGGGAAGTAAGCAGGGGGGTGACGTGTGAGTATTTGGGAAGGTTGAAGACCAGACGAGCTGCTGCATTCTGGATGAGTTGGAGGGGTCTGATGGCAGACGCTGGGAGGCCAGCCAAGAGGGAATTGCAGTAGTCCAGGCGGGACAGAACCATCGCTTGGACCAGGAGCTGGGTCGAGTAGGGGGTGAGAAAGGGGCGGATTCTCCGTATGTTGTATAGGAAGAACCTGCATGACCGGGTCACCGCCACAATGTTCTCGGAGAGGGACAGTCTGCTGTCCATCACCACGCCGAGGTTCCTTGCACTGGGTGACGGCGTGAGTGTGGTATCCCCGAGGGAAATGGAGAGATGCAGATGGGGAGAGGTTTTAGCAGGGATGAATATCATTTCAGTCTTGCCTGGGTTGAGCTTTAGATGGTGGTTGTCCATCCAGCTCTGGATGTCCCTCAGGCAGGCAGAGATACGGGCTGAAACCTGCGTATCAGACGGCGGGAACGAGACGAAGAGTTGGGTATCGTCCGCGTAGCAGTGGTAGGATAGCCCATGTGCAGTGATCACAGGGCCAAGGGAGCGAGTGTAAAGAGAAAAAAGAAGCGGGCCTAGGACTGAGCCCTGGGGAACTCCTGTGGCGAGGGGCCGAGGTGTCGATACCAAACCAGCCCAGGCAACCTGGAAGGAGCGACCAGAGAGGTAGGACTCAATCCAGTCCAGGGCTGTGCCACAGATGCCCGTTGCTGACAGGGCAGACAGGAGGACGGAGGACGGAGTGATCCACAAAAACAGAACTTCATATTTTATTGCTCATGTCCATCACAAACGTTGGCAGCTAACATTAGCTAATAAACACCAGTCACTCATTGGCAGCCGTATAACTAAAGAAACACTGGGATGATAACTTTAAATCCAACCTGGCTAACTAGTTTTGTTAGCTAGCTAACTAGTTTTGATGGTCCACCCGGATGTAAGTTCTATGCTGTTGTGACATTACGCTGATTTAATGAATATAAATATGCAACCCTGTTCAGGATAAGCGGGTAAGGATAATGAATGAATGAATGTATGAAACCATGTGTTTTGATTTATCCTGCATGATAGTAACAGTTTAAAAATGATGATGTTGGCTACAGTTCATCCATTACTCTCCTCCTGCCAGTGAGAGCTATGACTCCCCAACCCTACCTGTGTCTCCTGGTCCTGGGACACCTGGGCGTGGTGCTCTCTTGTCGGGTGGGGACGCTGGAGGAATGCCAGGCAGCCCCGTTCGTTCCCGGGCACAACCTGGCGGGAGAGGGCTTTGACGTCGTGACGCTCCAGCACAAAGGCGCGTACGTGATCGACCTCCAGACCTTCCTGGACTCAAGCGACTCGTGCACCCTCTGTGAGAACCCGCTTCATGGAGACGAGCTCCAGAAACTGCCGCTGTCCGTGCTGGACTGGCGGGCCTTCACCAGCTGCAGGCAGGAGCTGTCCAACACTCTGCTCAAAACCGTCACCTCCGTGGCCGACAGCGTGACCGACTTCATCGAGAACGACTGGGCCGTGGGCCTGGGCCTCAGGAACATCGGCCATCTAACCATTGGTGGCAGGCACTCCACCGCGGTCAAGTTCGCCATTAAGGCCAATGCGATCGACAAGTCCGTCTTCACTTCTCACCAGCTCAGATGTAGCCACTACAGGTGGGTCAAAATAAGAGTCTTTTAAAAAATGAGCAGAACCAGTTTCTGGCTAATTCCAACAGGTTATTTTAATATGAGTGAATTTACATCCAAATTGGGTGATCTTAATTACATTCAGAATTTTTATACAGTCCCTCTATTTTAGAGGACAAAAAGTAATTGGACAGTTGCTTCTCAGATGTTTCTGATTAGACGGGTATATTCAATAGCTTCCTTCGTACAGGCTTTCATTCTTTCATTGAATGTGCGCTGTGCCGTAAATACATGGAAACCTTATTGCGTAGCCAAGTAGCCAAATTGAGTTAATTTTTAATTTTGCCAAATTTACTTTTTATTAAATTCGTAGGCTGGAATGCCTCGCGGCAACAATTGTGTTTAAATGTATACTGCTTCAGCCTTTGGCAAGCTACTACTCTACACATGTACACTTTCCACTTGCCATCACTCTGATGCAAGTCAATCTTGGTCTTATCTGTCCACAAGACCTTTTTCCAGAATTGAAGGCTCTTTTAGGTACTTCTTAACAATTTGAAACCTGGCCATCCAGTTTTTGCATCTTGCCACTGTTTTTTTGTTTGTAAAGTCTTCTAGAGACAGTAGTCACTGACAAAGCTACAACTACATCCTGAAGAGTGCTTCTGATCTATTGGCCAGGCGTTTGGGGATTTTCATCATTATGGTGATAATTTGGTCTTCCTTGGCCAACCAGCCCCTTTGCAATCATTCCGTTCACCAATACTCTCTTTCTTCTCCATGATATTCCACATAGTTTATTTTGGAAAGCGTATTGTTTGGCCAATGTCTTTTGTTTTTCTCAGTGACATAATTGAATACATTAGTTTCATATGAAATAGCTGAGAAGCCAACTGTCCAAGTCCTGCTGGACCCCCTAAAATGCAAGGCTATGTATAAAAATGTAAATTCCCTCAAATTAATGGTGACAGTCTGCAATGTGACCTCATCTTTGGATTTGTTTCATTTCAAATCCAACATGCTGGAGTACAGAGCCAAAAGAACAGAAATTGTACCACTGTCCAAATACTTATGGACCTCAATGTATATGTCCATAAATGTGCAGGGTGAACTACATGAACATTTTCACGTTTCAAGAATATTAAAGCCAATTTCTTTTCTTTTTTTAAAGCAAACTTGGAAAATGTTGCTACAAGGTGATTAACCTTTTCAGAATGTTTTCTCTAACTTCATGTGAATCTGAAATTGAATGCTACTTGTTCATGAATCAATGATTTCTTGTTATTTCCATGTACCTCTTTTATCCCTTATCACTCCTTTATCATTTTCATCTCCTTTTTTTTTCTCTTCTGACTTGTAGTTACCGTGTCTCAGGAAACCCGCCTCTCAGCCCAGAGTTCCAACGGCAGTTGCGCTCTCTCCCACAGGAGTACAATCTGAACACACGGCACCTGTACAAACGATTCATCCACACCTACGGAACGCACTACATCCAGCAGGTGCGCCTGGGCGGTCGTCTTAGGAGGCTCACCTCCATCCGCACCTGCCTGGCCACCGTCAACGGCTACTCGGCCACCATGGTGAAGGACTGCCTGAACACGGGCCTCTCTGTGGGGCTGGGATTTCTGAAACCTTCTGCCACCACCTGGTCCTGCAGAGGTCTGCTGGAGAACCAGGACAGGAAGACGGGCTCCTGGCAGTCATACCTGAACCATGTCACCGAGGTCCTGGGGGGGCGAAAGTGGTTGGGAGAGGTGTCCCTGTTCAGGAATGAATTATTCGACTTCCAAAAATGGCTGACCAGCCTCAAGGACCTCCCTGACATCGTGTCGTACTCTCTGGTCCCCCTCCATGAGCTGATTCCCAACCCTGTCGTCAGGGGGAACGTGAAGTCCGCGGTCAACCAATACCTGAAGGAGAACGCTATCCTGAAAGACAAGTCCCCCAAACAGTGTTTTTGGGAGCCCAACCTTTCTCCTGACTGCTGCCCCCAAAACTCGAAGAGAGGCCAGCTGCAGGTGACGGTGAAGAGGGCCTCGGGGCTGCATGGGGACCCGGTGGGGGAGACAGAACCCTATGTGAAGTTCTGGTATGGACCCCACTTCCGCAAGACCTACTGGATCGACTCGGACGACAACCCCTACTGGAACCGGGACTATGACTTGGGCCATGTGGAGGCCTATCACAAGCTGACGATGGAAGTGTGGGACAAGGATGTGTGGTACGATGACTACCTTGGCGGCTGCTATACGTGGCTGCGGGAGGGCAGCTACTCTGCCCGCTGCAGCCTGGATGAAGGAGGGGACCTCTTCTTCTCCTACACTCTCACCTGCGACCCACAACTCAGCGGCTACCAGTGCGGCACGTACAGGCCTGCCCCCCAGTGATGGGTCAGGAGACAACAGGCCAAATAAAAAAATATATAAAAAAATATATTTGCACACTGATCTGGTCACAGAAATACCAGAAAATGTACCTGCTGTTATCATCAATGAACAAGAATGTAATCCTCCAGAGCAATGTCACTATCACCAATCTACTGCAATGCATGTTTTAAAATAATCAGCACTTATTGTTGTGTTATCTTGATTAATGTAGTTATCATGATGACTATCACATATTGTGTGAATCCAGCCAAGTTCACAGTGACCTGATGATTTTCTGCTCCAATGATTTTCACTTTGTCAATCCACTAAGTTTCCATATCTTATGGTTTCACATCTCTTTGCGATCACTTTAGATCAGGAGGGCCATTCTGTGTAAACTGAAATTAAGTGCACCGTAGCATATCCTCAATTTTTGTGTGGTAGTAGGCAATGATGAGGAATAGAAATCTGGAAAATCTTAGCTTCATAAGCTGCTTTGTTTTTGTGCTACAGCCTTCTAAATTTCAGGGGGCCATCGCTTAAGTGCCAAGTTGCATGACATCCACATTTTACATGGCCATAATTAAAATAATAATTAAAACATACATTTCTAATTCTCTCTACCTCTATAATGAATATATAATTTTGAAGATATTGGGCCTTAACCCTTTTAGTTCCAAGTCAATATGAAGTGGCTCCATCCAAATCCCAGGGCATTTCGGCTATGGTTGAGAACATTTAGGAAGGTTGACTCGAGAAATGGCTGATTTGCAGGGCTCCCAACTAACCTTTTCAACTGGTGGCGCAATCACAAAATTTTGCGTGTCCTTGCACATATAAATTATACATACCTGTACAGTGGTCCCCAGAATTATTTGCACCCTTCATATAAAATCAGAAAAATGGCTGCCTATTATAAACAACACAGACAATAATCTATGTTATGTTTAAACATATGGGTCAACTATATACTTTTATTTCAATACATCATTATAATACATTTTAATACAAGAATCTAATTTTTCCAAACCATAGGTCTTAAGAATTATTAGCACCCCCTAACATTTATTGTGAATACAATCAAAGTGAAATAGGCAATAAAATGTTCTTTATTTTAGTTTTATCTCAGGGTAAAGGAACTATATTGTGTCATGTCCATCACTTCCTGTTAAATAGAGAATAAAAATGAGGTAAACTGCATGCAGTACAACAAATATGAAGGTGTGAAATTAGGTAAAAAAAAATGTCTGTCATCCATAAGTATGGGAAAAGCCAAATAATTGTCAATTCAGAAGATACCTACCTACCTTCAAATATGGAGATGGGTTGTTGATGTTTTGGAGATAATTTGCAGCCAGTATTCCAGTGGCTTTAAGATCAATAGCATAATGAATTCAGCCAGGTACCAGGACAAACAATATCCTCTTCAAATGTGTTCACTAACCTTATCACACATTATAGATAAAGATCCATGGCTGTCATCTTTGCCAGGGGTGTTTGCATAAAGTATTAAACCAATAATTGAAATCTGTTGGGGAAATGCATTTTCAATTTGATGAATGTTAGACTGCTCTAAGAATGAGTATTTGACGGGTCAGCTGTGGGGCACTCCAGGGCACGCCAGCTCCTCCTGCGTCAAGAGCTCGGTGTCTGACTTTTTGATTGAATTTCGAGCTTTGGCGGCCTCTGCTGGCTGGAAGCTCTGACACAGTCTGCCGCAAACTCGCACCACGGCTTATCGGCTTAACTGAAATATTATTTCCAGTACTATATATGCAGTATAACTACCTTGTGTCTTGTTGATTGATGTGCTCAGTCTTGCCATGGTGTATGACTTCTGACATTAAACTGTCTTCAGCAACCTCACCTTGGAAGCAGAGTTTGGCTGTTCCTCATCAGTTTTAACCCTCCGACACAGCTGTTTCTGTTTCAGTTAATGATTGTGTTTCAAACCTACATATTAAATTGATGACCATTAGTTCCTGTTTGGTATAATTGGTTAATCACACACCTGACTATATGCCTAAAAAATCCCTGACTTTGTACAAGTGTACCAAGAAGAATTGATGCTGGTTTGAAGGCAAAGGGTAGTCACACCAAATATTGATTTGATTTAGATTTTTCTTCTGTTCACTCACTTTGCATTTTGTTAATTGATAAAAATAAACTATTAACATTTCTATTTTTGAAAGCATTCTTACTTTACAGCATTTGTTCACACCTGCCTAAAACTTTTGTATTCATAGTTGAATTGTGTATTGACTACTGAATATTGTGAAATGTGAATTATATAGGAATTACTTTACACTACAAAAAGCATGTGTTGATTTTCAGCAGTATTAGTAATTGGGGTATAAATACATGAAATATTAGCTCAGAAAAAAGAAGAAGAAAACTATGTTATTTCTGGTTGTGTTATGTACGGTGCAGAGAACCCAGACGCAGACCACAGGATAATCCAAAAATCGTAGTTTAATGTTCAGTGGTCAAAAGCCAAGAGATCCAGTACAAAGCCAGGAACGAAAAGCAAAAGAATAGTCGAAAAAACAAGTGAGAGGTCAAAATCCAGGAAATCACAGGGCGAAGGTACAAAAAGGCAAAAACAAACTTGGAGTCAAAAATACAAAATAACACATCGAAAAAACCAGAAGATCAGATGAGCAAACAAAACAAGAGGGCAAGGCAGGTACAGAAGTCAAGGCAAAGGGGTGTCTATCATGAATCTCAATAATAAAGCTTACAGCACTTACTACGATCAACGTTCTGACAAAGAAGCATACTGAGAATGGGGTTAAAATACAAGAGGGAAGGTGACAATCTAGGCGGGGCCGAGAAAAAGGCGGGCAAAACAAATAGACAACAGGTGGGGAAACATAAAAGGGTAATAACATAATAACGGGAGGGAGACGGAAATGCGGACTGGATGCACAAAACAAAACATGTAAAACCTACGGCTCCGGATTAGGGAGTCGACATTTGCATAGTTTGAAGACGTAGTGGTAGTTAGAGACAGGTGCGAACACTTCGCTGAAACTAAACGAGTAATCAGGGATAGCATAGGGAGGCGGAGTTACAGAACAGTGCAAAAATACTAAGAGATTGCGTTAGTGAGTTAGTTACGTGAATATTTCTAAACTACCCAATAAAAGTGATTGTTAGTTAGTTAGTTAGTTAGACAGACAGTAAGTGTATTAATCGGATTAGTACTGTACAAAACCTAGATTAGTATTAGTTAGTAAGAATCGTGCTTTACAACATTTAACTACCAAGAAAAAGCAGGAAGTAAGAATCAGAAGTTATAGAAAAAATGTTGAAAACCCGAAAACTACCGTAACCACCCCCATAGTGGGACACGCAGACAGGGGAGTGACTAGACTGGTAAACATTCAGATGCAGACATAACAGGGGAGGACAATAGAGATCTGTAATGGAAAACATAAACCAGGTAACTATGAAAAATGAATAAACAAGAATAAACATGAAAACATACAGAACAAATACAGAAACATTACAGGTTGAACTTTTACGATATAGTTCTATCTGTAGATTTGTCCAATCAGGGCAAGTTTGTTACATAGTGACCATTTAGTCACAGTCTGGGGCCCTGTTATATATCATGCAGTTTAGTCAATCATCAACAAAAAGACCAATTCCAGAATCTGATACATTTATAAACCTCATTTACATAAAGTCAATATGTTCAAGCATGGAATATCCTAGTATTGAGATTTCTATTTAACGAGAACAACAAATTATTTGCATGTGTCTGCTTTCTATTTTTTCAATGGTAGCTTTATCAAGGCGATAATGCCTCCAATCTTCTGCATGAATGCGTGAGGTGGCACGTTGTGACTCCACGTTGTGAAGATAGGGATATTACCGCATTCTGCTGTTTTTGGATACTCTGTCCTAATGTCTGAGAGGCACACAGCACAACGCATGGACAAGGTGAGAGAGGAGAAGCAGCCATTTTAAGTCTCAGCTGGGTCAACAGGAACTGAAGAGAGTCTGTCGGCTAGCAAGCTGAGCTTGGCTGCATGCTGTCTCCTCCAACAGGGGGGGGTTGATCAATTGAATTGGTTAATGAATATGCTTAATTAATTAATTGATACATTTTAATAATCGCTTCATATATAATTATGCACACACACACACACACACAGCAACCACCTATACACCTACACTGGAGAATGAGCAGGAGTGAGTGTGTGTTTGAGCTATTAAAGGATCAAATAAGAAACCACGGTATTGCCAGAAACATACAATGTATTTCTTGTATTCTTGCAATATATTGGCTTATCAAACTAGCAGTCCAAAAGCAGTCGTAGATTATACCTTGAGATTATATAGGCTACCTTTTAAACAGATGGCATTGCAAACAGTGAATATAGTTGAAGATATTGCTGGTTCCTGGATAATATGGCATGATATGAATTTTCTGAATTGTTTTAAAGAGAGATAGAGATACAGAGAGAGAGAGAGAGAGAGAGAGAGAGAGAGAGAGTTGACTCATCATCATGTGTCAGGTGATCAGCTTCGTGTGAGTGCAGACTGGCCGGCCGAACAGCTTGCACGCGAGCAGTAGGACCACAGTCACAGACAGGCTGAACAGGACCATGATTGTGACGTAGCCGGCGTGGGGGAAGAGGTGGGCTGTCCCGGGCTTCCGCTGGGATCATGTTCGTGAGATTCAGCATGTAGCCCAAAGTCAGCCAGCGTCACTGCCCCCAATCTGCACACAGAAACACAGTCACTGCCCCAGACTCTACACAGACATAGTCACTGCCCCCAGTCTGCCCTGAGACATTGGCACGGTCATGAATCTCTGATTTACATTCATAAATCTCTGATTTACATTCTCTAGCAGATGGTCTCTTACCAAGTGCAACATACAAAGTACGAAACAAAAAAGAACAATAACAATATTAGTGTCACAACTGCCAAGCACAAAACGGAGTTTGGGGATATAATGCTAGCCATAAATACCAAAATATATTTGGGGTGCACAGTGCTGCAAGTAGCAGGAGTAATCAGAGTTTAAGAGTCTACAGGACATGTACGGGTGGGGTTTCTGACTCATTCCACTACTGTTTCCGAAGGGACGGTCAAGTAAGGCTGTAGAATGCAGAGCTATTATCCACAGGAAGAGAGAGTTTGGTGTGTGTACCAATGCAAAAAAAAAAAAAAATGCTGAGTCATTGGTCCACTTGAGAGGCTCAAAAATGAAAACAATTTTACACAATTCTGAGCACACCACATACAACTTACATTTGACCATTTGGAGGGCGCTGGAGTATGGGTAGTGAAAAATCAATGGAAATGTATCTTAAATAGTGTCAAGCTCTTTGCCAGCAAGTATTCTGAGCAGCCATGATGTGCCATATTCAGCCATACTGGAAAAAGGTTAAGATTTTGCCATGTTATCGTCTTTAAGTTACATTTTCAGTTTTGAAAATGGCTTTGAACAGTGGTTAACCACCACACTTGACAACAGCTGAATGCAGCACCGCGGTCTCTGCATTGTTTTGCAGAGAACACCCTTTCCTTCCTCCTGCTTCTGGATAAACCTCTTTTTTTTACCATGCTCAAGCCAGTGATTGGCTGAAGCAAATGCCTAAACTTCTTTCCTTTCCTGCCTGTTCATTTCCACCACGTCGCCCACATGCAAGGATTTCCAGAAGCAATCAGAAGCAGAAGCTGACCGTTTCGATGAACTGTATATCACTCCATTTGTCTGAGGTGAAGCTGTATCCACTCTCCAGCAGCGTCAGAATGTATGTTCCAGAGAAGCAGTATTCTGCCAGGTATAACATACTGCCTTTAATAAAGAGAAATCACAAAGCTGTTAAATATTTCTAGAAGCGGTCTTCTAGCTCCTTACATACTAATCATTTACACAAGTGGATATTTACTGAACCAATTCAGGCTCAGTAGTTACAGAGCTGCCAGCAGTTACTGTCTATGTGTAGGATTTTAACCTGGTACCTTGGACTTAGAAAGCTAGGCCCTTAACTGCTACACAACACAGCTTTTAGTGAAAGGGGTGCATTCGTGAGATCTAGTTGGGATGCTAGTTGAAGTCAAAATATTGTGACCAGGAGGGTGTTGTTCAGTCTCAAACCAGTCTGAGTGACTGTTATGGGCCTAGTCTTTCAACGCGGAATAACAAATTAATAAATACATGATAATGCATGTCAATGTATTTTTTTAATCTCTGGACCGTATGTGACTGATTTTTAGTATCATCATTGGGCTCTGAGCTGTCTGTAGTGGACTGGTCTGATGTGGTGTGGTCTGGTCTCATCTGGTGCAAACTGGTGTGATGTGGTCTGGTGCAGACTGGTGTGTTTGGGTAAGGTGCAGTACAGTCCAGCCCAGTGCTGAGTAATGCATGTTTGAACAGTGAGGTGGTGTTTTGCATTAGGATAGGACATGAGGGCGGTGGCTACCTCAGTCCAAGGCCTGGTGCAGTACTGCACCATCTTCTCCTGGCTGTTCCAGTGATTCCGACATCAGGTTTAAGAGGTTCATCACAAAGTAGAATCATTGGGAGATAAACATGCACATGACTGTATCTTCCATGGAGAGTTTGGCACGAGGGGCTTTATGTTATGTATAAAATGTTTGTATGAACAGAACTGACTGTAAAGTTTGCCTATGATGAAATGCACTTGACCTTAAAAGTGACTGGCAGGCGATTGGCAGGCAAAGAACTAATATTTCCTCAGACTCTCAGAAGTTGTGATGCTGGAAGAACATTAAAATAGGTATGAATGGGAAAGTAAATAAATCAGTTTGGTTTTTTTAAAGGTGGCAGCAATAAGTTAATCGTTTTGCCAAAAATTCAACAAAACCTCCAGATGATCAGTGACAGATCTGTGATCCACGCACCTTCTGAAGGTAGAACTACTACCTTCTTCACTGCGCTCAACCAGCGGAAGGCAGAAGGATACCTGTGTTTTCAGCAGTTATAGTTGCAACCGTCTAAGCTTTGGAATTGCTGTAAGGTGTATTTGTTCACTTTGAAGGAGTTAGGCTACTGACTCCTACAGGCTTCAAGTCTTTATACTAAGCTTTATGCTAACATGGAAACTGAGCCAGCCCAAAAATGAAATTGAAATTGTCACTAATGTCATCTACACGTCTTCACCAGAGGCTGCACCCTAATCAATGGATCATTGGTACAGACCTGGGTCAAATACGTAATTGTTTTGGATTCAAATATTTTCTTATGCGTTACTGAGCTTGTCTGGTGTACTGGAACTGATGAAATACTCTCAAAAACTACAAACTTCTGGTCCTCTGTTGGCTCTTTGTTGCACCAGGCAAGATCAACCAAGCATAGACAATTATTTGACCTAGGTCTGCCTTGGTATAATCTTACACCAGTGGATGATGTCAGGGCCATATACCAAACTATAGGAGTCTACTGTACCCATAATAGGTTGAGGTTAAGTATTCACAGTATGTCTGCCCTGATATCCCAGTCTATAAATATAAAAATGCAATAATACCCACTAATGGAGACAAGCAGAATACACTCAGTGAGCACTTTATTAGGTATTTATTACTTATTTTTTAGACTTCTACTGCTGTACCCTATCCATTTATGATGCGTTGTGTGTTCAGCGATGCTCTTCTGCATACCAATGTTACATGATTATTCAGGTTACTGACACATTCCTGTCAGCTTTGACCAGTCTGGCCATCTGACATCTGTTTTTTGCACCATTCTTTGCAAACTCTAAACTAGTGTGTGTGAAATTCCCAGGAGATCAGCAGTTTCTGAGATACTCAAACCACCCTGTCTGCCTCCAACAATCATTCCATCGTCAAAGTCACTTATATCACATTTTATCCCCATTCTGATGGTTGATGTGAACATTAACTGAAACTCCTGACCCGTATCTACATGATTGTATGCACTGCAGTGCTGCCACACGATTGGCTGATCAGATAATAATAATAATCGCATGAATAAATATGTGTAATAAAGTAAAAATGTTCCTAATAAAGTGCTCGGTGGGTGTATGTCCCCTCCGGTCTTAATTACCACAATATCTCCTTCCCTGACACCCCACTCCTTCCTCACCCCAAACTTCCCCTCCACAGGGGGCTGGAAGACTCCATGAAAGAACAGAGCCCCCACTCGCAGTGGCTGAAGTTGAAGATATTTGAGTATTTTAGTAATATTATTAGCCAAAGACAACTGTAGAATTATTAGTGTACATATTGTTTAACAGATTGAGATGTAACTAAGAGCAACAGCTGATTTCAGAGGCTTGCGGTCGTAACAGTGGTGGCCACTAGTGGAGTGAGCTCACAGCATCGTTAAGGTATAGCTTAGAATGGTCCAGACCAACCTTACAAAAGTATGACGTACAGATGGTATACTTAGCTAAGACCGTTTCGGGAAACACGTTGAAACGTTAAGGTGGAGCTTAAGGTACAACTTACGAATGACGTAGCGTTAAGAAGGCTTTGGGAAACGCACCCCAGGACTTTAAATGTCACTTCTCAGGTGAAAATTTTGGTTTGATAGCAGCCTGGATTTTGATGCACATACCTGAAATGTGACAAAAATTACATTCTTCCATTTATTAAATATTTCCAAAGTTTGAAGATTGTGGAAAAACGGATGCATGCTTTTGTCATTTGGATTTTTGCAATGCATTATTCACTGGCGGTGGCACGGATGGTGCAGTGGTTAGCACTGCCGCCTCACAGCAAGGAGGTCCTGGGTTCGAATCCCCGTTGGACAGGGCCTCTCTGTGTGGAGTTTGCATGTTCTCCCTGTGTCTGCGTGGGTTTCCTCCGGGTACTCCGGTTTCCTCCCACAGTCCAAAGACATGCAGGTTAGGCTGATTGGAGAGTCTAAATTGCCCGTAGGTATGAGTGCGTGAGTGAATGGTGTGTGTGCCCTGCGATGGACTGGCGACCTGTCCAGGGTGTATTCCTGCCTTTCGCCCAATGTATGCTGGGATAGGCTCAAGCCCTGTGACCCTGTTCAGAATAAGTGGGTTAAGATAATGGATGGATGGATGGATTATTCACTGGCTTTCTGGCAAACAAAGAAATAAACTGTTTGAATCAAATATGTTCCTACTTGAATGCTCAGATCCTCAGATTCCCTACTGTTATCTGTTCCATGGTCCAAAGCTCCAACTTCAGTTCATATGCCACAGACTGCGGAACAGGATTCCTTTGGATCTGAGGACTTTTGAATGTGTGTATATTTTTAAAAGAAAAGTAAAGAGTAACCTCTTAACCTCTTTAAATGGGTCTTTTCTGAGGAACTATTTCACTCATTTTTAACTTCTTATTTTAATTTATTTGAACCTTCTTTGCCTTTTTTATCATTATCAGTTATTCTACTGTTATATTACGTAATCTACAGTTTTTCCTTCTTTTACTTGTCTGTTTTTACTTCTGTCACTTTCTGTAAAGCACATTGAATGACACTGTATGTTTGAAATGTGCTCTATATATAAAGTTTTTTATTATTATAAATGAAAAAAAAAAGTTTTTGTGTTTCTTCTGTTTCCCTTTGTATGATATTAGATTTTGTCTAAAGATTTGAAACGATTCACAAATATTTGACAAATCTGCAATGGGGCCCTTTTTATAGTAACACTGGGGTTCAAACCCCAAACCTTCAGGGTCCTCGTTAAGCAACTTAGCCACTAGGCTATGTCTCGATAGGAAAGTGAGTAAACATTTACACGGCACTAGATGAATTGGCTAGATGGGTACCATTATCATTTTTTGTGCTTCATTGTAACTCTTTTAAATATGAGTGGCTTTGTCCGACAGATTGAGAAATATTAATGAATGATGTGAATGAATCACGTTGCTGGTAATTTGCATAGCTTAATCTATTATTGGTGATGCATTGTCTGTTGTTTTCTTGCTGAAAATGAGAGCAGTCAGTGTATGTTATTGGATCGAGTTCAGGCCTCAGCCACCATGCACCTGTTTGATTGTGTCACAATGAAACTTGGTATCATTTCATTTTTAGTGTTAATATGGAAATTATCTCAGTGGATTTAAGCTCATAATTATTATTATATAATTATATAATTAACTCAATCATATTTTGGTCTGACAATGACATTTGTATAAGCACCACCTACAGGTGCGGACAGCTCGTGTATCCTAAAGGTTGGAACAAAAACCAGAACACAGAACAGCCCTCCAAGACAGGAGTTGTGCACCCCTGGTTTATATTTAATGGTGAAAGACACCTCAATGAAAATGCATTGGCAAAGTGTAAGGTTTCATATCACAAAATTATACTTTTTATAGTTTTATTCTCTTATGGTACTGTGAATTATTTTATTGACAAATGGTGTCTATTTGCATCAAATGTGTTAAATGTATACCTGTACATTGTATGATTTTAGACAGGGAGAAACCAACAAGGGGCATGTTGAAACATTGGGATTTTGCATAGTTGTATTTGAACAAGAATGATGGGTTTATTTTCACTTACGTATTACAGCAACCTGCTTCTCGTGTGTGAGTGGCAAGGTGATTTGAACTTCATAAAGAGTTATTAACAAATCAGTGTTTTAGAACCATGAAAGTAATGTTTCTTCAACACTGTCTAATGCTACTTTTCATTTTGGGGAAGTTTGAATGTTACAAAATGTCAACAGTAGATTAAATCATTAAAACTCTTATTAAATTCAGTGATTTCCTCATGTACAAAAGGACATTAGTTTTTGGTTTTTGAAAACAATGGATCGTAAGTAATTGACATGGAAAAACAGGAACACATGAATTATACATTTTTATTCATTCTGGATAGAAACTATTACAACACACATGCAGGTGCCTGTGAACCAGGGTGGGTAAAATTGCCATTCGTTTTTGAAATATAGTGTTTATTATACTTATTATAGCTGAAAAATATTGAAATATTTATAATATCTTTTATTTTAGAAATTCTTACAACATATCAATAAGTTAACTATGCATTGTCGGTCTGACCCCTGCTAAAAGCTGAATTGAGAAGAGCTTGTTATGGCCTGAAAAAAACAAAAGGCCCCAACCTTGCGTTGTACTCCACAGTTAAGAGCTACACAGTGGGCTTTAATTCATTTCAGTATTTATTACTTACCACAATTGTAATAGCAAAAGCAAGCAACAGTAATCCTTTCATCAGATTAATAATTACATTGAACAATTTGTACAATTAACAATTAACAAACACAGCTAACATTCTTTGAAAAACATGATATGTTTAACATGACATTCAGTAAATAATAATAATAATAATAATAATAATAATAATAATAATAATAATAATAATAATAAAAATATTATTGCAGTCCAAAAGTGGCTAGAGAGGAAATAAATGAAAACAAACAAAAGCTTTTGCGGTGTATGCCATTTAAATGACCTTTGCATTTAAACATGTTGATGTCATTTCCGGGGTTAACGGAGATTGCGCAGAGCAGTGAGGTACTGCTTGTTGCCAGGGTCAAGCAGAAGGGCCTTCTCATAGCTCTCAATAGCTTGAAGTTTTTCACCTGTTATTTCATGAACATTGCCCAGAAGCCCCTAAGCTTCGCCATCATGTGGGTTTCTCAAAAGTTTTTTGAGTTGCTGTGCACACCTTTTCCCCTCTGCTGTATCTTTCTGTAGTCTAAGCCCTTCCCTGTAGTGCATGATAGCCAAGGGCACTGATTTCATGTGGTAGAGCTGGAAATCTGCGTAACGGACCTCTACAACATGCAGACTGTCATTATTAGCGGTAGCCACTTTAAATGTTTCTTGAAACATCTCCTCTGCTTTCTTGAAGGTCTTCTTCTCTATATAGCAATCTGCTAAATCTAACATGGCATATACAAAGGAGGGTTTAATGGAGATGGCCTGATTCAGGTGTTGGAAGCACAGTGTGAGAAGAGCTTCAGCCTCTTCTCCTCCATCCTGGATTGACATCTGTCTTTTACTCATGTAGATCAGAGCGAGTTGATGGTGCAGAAGGGCTGAATTGGGTGTCATTTCCTCCAGTTTTTTCAAAAGAGACAAGGCCTTATCAAATTGCTTATTACTCCGATAGAACTTTGCCACATACTGTATCACATAGGGTTTGTTGGGATCCAAGGCCATGGCCATTTCCATCAGCTCCTCGGCTCTCTGATTCTGTTTATAGCTAGCGTGCTTCAGACCCAGCAGAACCATCATGTAAGCATTGTTTGGATCAAGTTCTAAAACCCGCCTCAACTGCCTGCTTGCTGGGGACTCTTCAAAGCTTGTGAGATTGAACTCGGTGCGACACAGAGCCACAGCATAACTCTCATTCCACTCTATCTCTTCTGGCTCCAACTCCAGCGCCTTCTCAAAGCACTCTTTTGCTTTCTCATAGTATTGTTGAGAGAAGTTCAGGAATGCCCTGCCTTTCTCCCCGTAGATTTCAGGATGGAGAACAGCAGGGGATTCTGTAGGAAACTGCATTTTAATCTTCTCCAGCTTGTCCAGGTAGGTCTGGGATTGTGCATGCTCACCCATATGATAATACACCCATGCAAAATTGCCATAGGTGATGATGAGCTGCCTCTCACAGTTGTCACCATGATGCTTCCTGATGTGCTCCTCAGCCTTTTCCAAGTCATCCCGTGCTTCCTCAAGGAGACCTTGAATGAACTTTGTGAAAGCCAGATTACTGTATGACCATCCGATATTCCTCTCCTCTCCCACTGACATTTCAATATTGCTTTTTAGCCTGTTCTGTAGATCATTTAAGTCGGCGTCATTCAAACCCCAGGTGAAGTGACACTCAAGTTGATGCAGGTTGGCAAGCAGCATATCTTTAATTAAACTGCAACAAATAAGGAATACAATGATTAAGTTAATTATATTTTAGATAATAAAATGGTTGCTGTTTGAACAAAGAGAATGTATTTTTAAAATGTATAGAAATGTAAATCATCCAATGCTAAAAGATCTGTTTTTGGCTTACAAAAGTTCTTATTGTACATGTGAGTAGTTGATTAATCTATTTCATCATAATCTTAGAACTATTAATTCAGGCTTTTATTAAAGATACGCGTACTTACGCCATGAAGAACACCTTCAAGTGGATCTTGAAAAAAAGCAAAATAAATTCCGCTGCTCCTATCAAAACTGCGCCACAAACCACAGCCTTTTATAGAGCCACAACAGTTTCCTCTCCAATGTTTGGTAAAGATGATGTAGCGTACGAGGACCCTCCAGAGGATTCCAATTCTGCAAACACGAAACTCATGGCGGTTTTTCCCGGGGAACAAGAAACTAGGCGTTCGGACCAATGTGCCTTCAGTGTAAGTGTCACTTAAGGGTTTCCTTAAGTGAAGTACCAGAAACCCTCAAAAAACTGCCTTAAGTATAGCATTTTCCCTTAATTAATCCCTTAAAATCCGTTAAATTCCGTTAATTGTTGCTTAAAAGTATAATTTAAGGTTAGCTACAAAGTCTCTGTAAACGAGGAAATGCCAGAATTTTTTTGAGCCATTAGAGGAGGAAAATGTCCCTCGGAGAATTTTGTGATAGAGAAAATCCACAGATGAAAACTTAATTATTGAATATAGATTTACGAGATCGCAACCGACCTGGAAGGTGAACTCGATCACCAAACACAACGGAATTATGCATTGCCGTGTTTATTACAATTTTCAATTGCGCAGAGGTTTTTTGCTACTGGGAGCTTCCAGACTGTGGTAGGCGATGCATTTAGAGTCCATAAATCAACAGTGTGCAGGGTGGTCCACAGAGTGGCAGGGGCCCTTTGCCGGCGCTTGAACAGTTACATTTACATCATGCCCCGAGCAAGAAATCACGAACACTAATTTATTGAGACAACATGGCTTTACCCGTGTCTGTGGCGTTATCGATGGCACTCACATGAGGATCCAGGCACCCCGGGCAGATGGAGACAAATACTTAAATCGTAAGAATTATCACTCCATTAATATTCAGCCGGTGCGTGACCACCTCTGCCGCATCACAAATGTGGTGGCGTCATGGCCTGGGAGCACCCATGACTCCCGTATCCTGGCAGAGAGTAGGCTCGGGAGAGATTTTGAAGACGGTGTGGTGTGCACGGTGGTATACTGTTCGGAGTGGGTACTGTAAGGGTTGTGTTATGTTACGCTACGAGGTGGCGCTGTGGGACTCGGGAGTGAAGGACATGAGGGGATGTAACACGGACGAAGAACAACATTGAAGTTATCATCTTGTAACAGCACGTTGTTGTCTTATGTATTCGTAAATACAGAGAAACAACACAGGTGCCCTTGTCGACCGTGGCTGATGACACCATTCTTGAGTCCCTCTTCCTGTATTTCCATTTACTTTTATTATTACTGTTGCTAGACTGCTTATTTTGTTTGTTATTTGTTTTTTGTTTTTTTTCCATTCTAGGAACGATACAACAACGCCTTAACGCACATAGGGTTGGAGCGGAACATCGGGCAGCTCAAGCGTAGGTTCCGCTGTATCCACTGTGAGCTGCGTGTGGAACCTGCGAGGGCCTGCAGAATCATTGTTGCGTGTGGAACCTTTTATCAAAGAACAATCCTGCCACTGATGAAGAGCATGCTTTGGCGATAGAACAGCATGGACACGAAGAACAGCACCAAGGCGATGGGCATGGACGTGCAGTTTTAAATGCAATCGTTAACGCATTTTTGAATGAGCCCAAAATAGTTCACTTTGTGGTTATTGTTGTTACACCACTTTGTAAATAGTAAAATAATCATTTAGTCATGTTATAATTTATTTTATATTAAGTCTAATAAACACATTTACAATAAATAAGACAATACATTGCATAGTTTGATTATTAATTAAGGCTATCTTAATCTTATCTTTAATTAATAAGCATACAAACCACACCAACGTAGCTTATCAGAAAACATCAATAACCGCAGAAAAGGTTTTGTGCGCACAAAGCCAGAAGATATGGTGACCACCCCCAGATAACCCTTGGACCCCCCTTGGCCACCCCAGTAAAAGAAAGTCCTAGAACCACCCCTGCATGTCAGTACACCTTTTCCTTGTTTCCCCATTTTCTATGTGCTTTCTGAGCACTTGCTCCAGCCCTTGTTTTCCCTTTCTCCCCATTACGCGTCTCCTCCTTCCACATCATATATGTATTTCTCCCCATTACGTGTCTCCGCCTTCCACACCATATATGTATTTCTTCCCATTACGTGTCTCTGCCTTCCACACCATAGATGTATTTCTCCCCATTACGTGTCTCTGCCTTCCACACCATATATGTATTTCTCCCCATTACGTGCCTCCGCCTTCCACACCATATATGTATTTCTCCCCATTAAGTCTCTCCGCCTTCCACACCATATATGTATTTGGTGCGGCCCTCAACTTCCACCTGCCTGATCCCCATTATCCGGTTCACTTGGCTCATGTCTGGACGTTATTATGAACTTTATTACTTCATCCTTTTGGTTCCTCTGTCCGCAACGCTGGCATTTATGGTGTTTGTGCAATTTCTTTTTAGATTTTTAGGTTTTTGTTTTGTACCATGAATGTTTCACCTTTGCATTTGTTAAAAACATACAGTGAAATATATTTTTCATTCTCTCTCGTTCTGCTCAGTGAAATGGCCAGTGTTAATTCAACTCTAGCATTACATGAGTCCAACAGTGATCATATGCACAGTATGTACTCTGTATTTAAAACTTAACATTTTACTGTTTGTATTGCAGCACATAAAATTAAGTGTATTTTCAAATAAAACCTATAGCAAATTACATATAGCCATAGTATTCTGGTAAAGTGTGCAGTAGTCTAAAGTTAGAGAACATACAGTAAATATTCCCCATATTACTTTACAGCAGATGATGACTGTATGTTTAGAACAGCACTTCATGTGTAGTTCACTAGTTTCGGATGTGTTGCTTTAACTTGTGGAAGAACCTATGCACTTGTAAGTCGCTTCGGATTAAAAGCGTCAGCTAAATTATTAAAATGTATCTTATGTCCCATGTGACCAGACACTCCAGCTCTCTCAGCTTTGCTTCAAGGTCAGCTTTCTCAGGGACACTGTAAAGTGTAATTAAATAATTTGACAAAAATCTGTAGCTGTCTTAGTAAATACACTTTTCACTTTTTAGTGGTTGCCATTTCATTTCAAAACACTGTTAAAGAAAATGTCTTAAATGGGAGTGGTCTGATGTGAAAAAATAACACTATCTGTGTTCCAGTGTTCTATCAACAGATCTTCACAGCTTTAAGAATATTCCTGGGGATATCTACCATCCTGGTTTTTCATTTCAACCCTAATTTGGCACACTTATACCAAGTTCAGGCTGATGAGGTGTTTAATTGGGGTTGGAGTGATGTGCCAGGGGATCTCAGCAGCATCGTTAAAGTCAGATACCATGAACATCCATGTTGTCACAACATCCAAGATGTCACAATAATAAACCGTGCTCCACAAATAAAATTAACGTTAGACCGTGGTCTGGGTGGATACTCAATTCCGATTGGCTAGCAGGAATGGTTTATTACTGACTGATTATCGCTATAATAGGCTGTATGCATCCCTGTTACGACAGCAGACAACCAGTCACAATGTACACGCTCCAAGACTAGATACACCCCAATAGATAGCGCGATGTGTCCGTCTGCCGAATTCATGAAGTTATTCAGCATCGACTATTTCTTGCTTGCATTACTTTACAAACAAAACATGTTCGCTCTTTAATTGAATGTGTGCTATATACACGCTTCCTGTTATTACAAAACTGTTCGTACCAATTGCAAAACATAACGTAGGCTAATAATTGTACTATTCTACTACTAATAGAGCATCTGCGGGCCCGCCTGATTCCAAATATAACTCTCCTTAGCCGACTATGACATGCGCGAAATATTTTTCAATCCGCATATGAATATTTTTTCCTTGCCTCATTTTTGAAGAAAAGCTGGGAATTACGCGGTTTCCGAAGCGCGATGGTTTTATATGGGTTGTTGGTGTGTGTATAACACGGTGTGGCGTGTAGCCGATAAATAGCATGAAACCGCAACTTAATCCGTCCTACTACAGTAAATTTCATTTCTCTGCAAGTGCAGCGCCCATGAGACGGGAAACAGGGAAATTTAACTAAAACGAAAACATTGTTTGCTATTCCCTTAATCCCTTCATTATAAAATTGTTTCTGTGTCCTTGATGATTATATTTTTGCCATGCATTCTTAAATATGGCGGGTGGTCTTCTTTTTTTTTTATATGAAAAATTCTGCAGGTCCTGGAGCATTTTTTAAATAGACGTCATCATACAAAGACGTACCAAGATATTTAAATAACAAAACAATGCACCCCACCCCCAAACTTTTGAATGCAATTCACGTGCGAGTATCTGCTTATATAAGTAATAATAGCCTATTATATTATGAAGTATTAAGTGTTTATAGACAAGTTTATACTGTTTAAAACATTTTTAATCAGAAAAAAGCAGGTGGTTTTAATGTTGTGGCTCATCGTTGTGTGTGTGTGTGTGTGTGTGTGTGTATGTATATGTCTATATATATATATATATATATATATATATATATATATATATATATATATATGATGTGTTGTGTGTTTAAGTCCATTGTCTGTTCTGGTAGGTAGGGAGGGACAGGGAGAGGTGCAGCTTGAAGAGGTGCATCTTCAGTTTACGCTTGAAGATTCTACTGTCCTGACCTCCACGGGAAGTTCGCTCCACCACCGTGGAGGTCAGGACAGTAGAATCTTCAAGCGCAAACTGAAGATGCACCTCTTCAAGCTGCACCTCTCCCTGTCCCTCCCTACCTCCACGTTAACCTTATTTGTTGTCTTTCTGTGATATTTACTTGTGTATTAGGATGTTTAGTTTGGTTAGGTAAGCGGTTATGTTGCGGTATTACGATGTGCAGGTAGCAGTTGAAATTGTACTTCCCACTAGGGTCTTTCAGCGCATTTATCCCTAGTTATAGGTATGCACTTTGCACTTTGTTGTACATCGCTCTGGATAATAGCGTCTGCCAAATGCCATAAATGTAATGTAATGTAATGTAATAAATACCTAATAAAGTGCTCACTGAGTGTACATGTATATGTATACTGACTGCATAGTCAACTTATTCATATGTCAAGAATTTATATTTTTCTGAAATATTTTTCAGCTATATGTATGCTGAATTTATGTATTTCAGCTGTATGATAAATACTATACTCAATCATGTGGCAGCAATTAAATGCATAAGATCATGGTCAAGAGGTTCTGCTGTTTTTCAGACCAAATGGGGAAGAAATGTGGTCTAAGTGACTTTGATCATGGATTGTTGGTGCCAGGCAGGGTGGTTGAGTATCTCAGAAACAGAGATTTTCATGCACAGCAGTCTCTAGAGTTTACAGACAATAGTGCAAAAAACATAAAACAGCCAGAGTACAGCAGTTCTGCAGGCAGGACGAGACTGGTCGAAGCTGACAGGAAGGTGACAGTAACGCAAATAACCATGTATTTGAACAGTGGTATCAGAAGCATGGCAACTCTTGAGATATGTCATCAGCAGATTAAATCATTAAATCTATGATTAACATGAGTGATTTCATCATGTACAAAAGGACGTTTTTGAAAACAATGGATAGTAGGAAATTGACACAAAACAGGAACACATGAATTATACATTTTTTTTCATTCTGGATTGAAACTAATACAACACACATGTAGGTGCCTGTGAGCTGGGGCGGCCATTCAATTTTAAGTATTATGCTTATTATAGCTGAAAAATATATCTTTTTTAAAATAGAAATTCTTGACATATCAATATGTTTTCTGTGCATTGTCGGTCCAACCCCTGCTAAAAGCTCCATTGAGAACAGCTTATTATGCCCTGAAAAAGTCCCCAACCTTGCATTGCACTCCACAGTTAAGAGCTACACAGTGGGCTTGAATTCATTTCAGTATTTATTACTTACCATAATTGTAATAGCAAAAGCAAGCAACAGTAATCCTTTCATCAGATTAATAATTACATTTAACAATTTTTACAATTAACAATTAACAAACACAGTTAACATTCTTTAAAAAACATGATATGTTTAACATGACATTCTGTAAATAATAATAAGAATAATAATAATAATAATAATAATAATAATAATAATAATAATAATAATAATAATAACAATAATAATAATAATAATAATAATAATAATAATAATAATAATAATAATAATTGTATTATTGCAGTCCAAAAGTGGCTAGTGAGGAAATAAATGATGTCATGGTTTTCACTGTCGACGGAGACGGAGGACGGAGACGTTTGAAGACTGAATTGCTTTTAGTTTTGAAAAGCATTCAGGTAGAAATAGAAAGGTTTAGGCACTTATTTTGTTTTTCTTTGGGTTGGTTAGTTCCATAGAACCTTCCCTATTTTTGTTTCTTTGTTCCGCCTGTTTTGAGGAGCTAATGGCAGAGTTCGGTGCTTAAGGTGTAGCCCGTTCGAGCCTGCCGGCAAAATCTCGTTTTGTTTTTCCTGACCTTTATAGTTTAGGTCAGATTTTCGGTTGACGTATCGCCGGGGAGTTTGGTTCCCCTTTTCCGTTCTTTTCTCACAAAACTCACCCACTTCTTTAGAGATTTAGTGCTAGTTTGCACTTTCACAGTTTTGTTTCAGTGGGTAGTTCGCCAGGGAGTCTCTCCCGATTTCTGTTATTTTCCTCTGCTATTTTAGTTGCTATCCAACTTATTCTTGGTAACTTTGTGATCCCTTCCCGGTCGCTCTTGGTCTCCCGCCCCTGCTCCCTCACAGTAGGCTAAGAATTGTACATTCTACTATTTAAATGGAGCATCTGCGGGCCCGCCTGATTCCAAGGAAAACTCTCCTTAGCCGACTATCACATACGCGAATTATTTTTCAATCCCCGTTTGAATATCCTTTCCTTGCCTCATTTTTGAAGAAAATCTGGGAATTACGCGGTTTCCGAAGCGCGATGGTTTTATATGGGTTGTCGGTGTGTTGTATATAACACGGTGTGGCGTGTAGCCTATAAATAGCATGAAACCGAAACTTAATCTGTCCTACTACAGTAAATTTCATTTCTCTGTAAGTGCAGCGCCCATGAGACGGGAAACAGGGAAATTTAACTGAAACGAAAACATTGTTTGCTATTCCCTTAATCCCTTCATTATAAAATTGTTTCTGTGTCCTTGAAGATTATATTTTTGCCATGCATTCTTAAATATGGCGGGTGGTCTTTTTTAATATGAAAAATTCTGCAGGTCCTGGAGCATTTTTTAAATAGACGCCATCATGAACGCCAGTACGTACCAAGATATTGAAATAACAGAACAATGCACCCCACCCCCCTCCGAATGAGCATACTTCCATTTTCCTTTAAAAACATTTGAATGCAATTCACGTGCGAGTATCTGCTTATATAAGTACACATAGCCTATTATATTATGAGGTAGTAAGTGTTTATAGCCAAGTTTATACTGTTTAAAACATTTTTAATCAGAAAAAAGCAGGTGGTTTTAATGTTGTGGCTCATCGTTGTGTGTGTGTGTGTGTGTATGTATATGTCTATTTTTTTCTTTCTGTGATATTTACTTGTGTATTAGGATGTTTAGTTTGGTTAGGTAAGTGGTTATGTTGCGGTATTACGATAAAAAATAAAAATAAAAAAAATAATCTGACGATCAAATAGGCCCTAGTCCTTATCTTCGTTGTGCAGGTAGCAGTTGAAATTGTACTTCCCACTAGGGTCTTTCAGCGCATTTATCCCTAGTTATAGGTATGCACTTTGCACTTTGTTGTACATAAAACATCCAGAGTACAGCAGTTCTGCAGGCAGGACGAGACTGGTCGAAGCTGACAGGAAGGTGACAGTAACGCAAATAACCATGTATTTGAACAGTGGTATCAGAAGCATGGCAACTCTTGAGATATGTCATCAGCAGATTAAATCATTAAATCTATGATTAACATGAGTGATTTCATCATGTACAAAAGGACGTTTTTGAAAACAATGGATAGTAGGAAATTGACACAAAACAGGAACACATGAATTATACATTTTTTTTCATTCTGGATAGAAACTAATACAACACACATGCAGGTGCCTGTGAGCTGGGGCGGCCATTCGATTTTAAGTATTATGCTTATTATAGCTGAAGAATATAGATTTTTTTTTATAGAAATTCTTGACATATCAATATGTCTTCTGTGCATTTTTTTATTTTTTATAACTTAACATAATTGTAATAGCAAAAGCAAGCAACAGTAATCCTTTCATCAGATTAATAATTACATTGAACAATTTTTACAATTAACAATTAACAAACACAGTTATCATTATTTTAAAAACCTGATATGTTTAACATGACATTCAGTAAATAATAATAATAATAATAATAATAATAATAATAATATTGCAGTCCAAAAGTGGCTAGTGAGGAAATAAATGAAAACAAACAAAAGCTTTTGTGGTGTATGCCATTTAAATGGGCTTTGCATTTAAACATGTTGAAGTCATTTCCGGGGTTAACGGAGATTGCGCAGAGCAGTGAGGTACTCCTTGTTGCCAGGGTCAAGCAGAAGGGCCTTCTCATAGCACTCAATAGCTTGAAGTTTTTCACCTGTTATTTCATGAACATTGCCCAGAAGCCCCTAAGCTTCGCCATCATGTGGGTTTCTCAAAAGATTTTTGAGTTGCTGTGCACACCTTTTCCCCTCTGCTGTATCTTTCTGTAGTCTAAGCCCTTCCCTGTAGTGCATGATAGCCAAGGGCACTGATTTCATGTGGTAGAGCTGGAAATCTGCGTAACGGACCTCTACAACATGCAAACTGTCATCATTAGTGGTAGCCACTTTAAATGTTTCTTGAAACATCTCCTCTGCTTTCTTGAAGGTCTTCTTCTCTATATAGCAATCTGCTAAATCTAACATGGCATATACAAAGGAGGGTTGAATGGAGATGGCCTGATTCAGGTGTTGCATGCACAGCGTGAGAAGAGCTTCAGCCTCTTCTCCTCCATTCTGGATTGATTTCTTTCTTTTACTCATGTAGATCAGAGCGAGTTGATGGTGGAGAAGGGCTGAATTGGGAGTAATTTCCTCCAGCCTTTTCAAAAGAGACAAGGCCTTATCAAATTGTTTATTTTTCCGATAGAACTTTGCCACATACTGTATCACATAGGGTTTGTTTGGATCCAAGTCCATGGCCTTTTCCATCAGCTCCTCGGCTCTCTGATACTCTTTATAGTCAGCGTGCTTCAGACCCAGCAGAACCATCATGTAAGCATTTTTTGAATCAAGTTCTAAAACCTGCCTCAACTGCCTGCTTGCTGGGGACTCTTCAAAGCTTGTGAGATTGAACTCGGTGCGATACAGAGCCACAGCATAACCCTCATTCCACTCTATCTCTTCTGGCTCCAACTCCAGCGCCTTCTCAAAGCACTCTTTTGCTTTCTCATAGTATTGTTGAGAGAAGTTCAGGAATGCCCTGCCTTTCTCCCCGTAGATTTCAGGATGGAGAACAGCAGGGGATTCTGTTGGAAACTGCATTTTAATCTTCTCCAGCTTGTCCAGGCAGGTCTGGGATTGTGCATGCTCACCCATATGATAATACACCCATGCAAAATTGCCATAGGTGACGATGAGCTGCCTCTCACAGTTGTCACCATGATGCTTCCTGATGTGCTCCTCAGCCTTTTCCAAGTCATCCCGTGCTTCCTCAAGGAGATCTTGCTTGAACTTTGTGAAAGCCAGATTACTGTATGACCATCCGATATTCCTGTCCTCTCCCACTGACATTTCAATATTGCTTTTAAGCTTGTTCTGTAGATCATTTAAGTTGGCGTCATTCAAACCCCAGGTGAAGTGACACTCAAGTTTGGCGAGCAGCATATCTTTATTCAATCTGCAACAAATAAGGAATACACTGATTACATTAATTATATTTGGGGTAATAAAATGGTTGCTGTTTGAACAAAGAGAAAGTCTTGTCTAGTTTTTTTAATGTATAAAAATGTCAATCATCCAATACTAAGAGATATGTTGTTTTCTTATTGCACATGTGAGTAGTTCATTTAGACATTTCAACATAATCTTAGAACTATGAATTCCGGCTTTTATTAAATATGCGCTTACTTACAAATAGCTTCACGTGGATCTTGAAAACAGGTCAAAATTCCGCTGCTCCTATTAAAACTGCGCCACAACCCACAGCGTTTTATAGAGCCTCCTCCCCAAAGTTTGGTCGCAATAATGTAACGGACGAATCCCTTGCCACGCCCTCCTCAGGATTCAATTAATGCAAACTTTAAACTCAAGAAAAGGGAGCAAGAAACTCGCTTTGACCATGTTTTTGTTTTCAATTCTGTGAGCGACCTTAAGCGTGGATCTATCACGCAATATCAGTCACAATAAGCCAATGCATATGCAGTTGAAACGTAATTTTCTTTGCTAGAGTTTCGTTTCTTATTTCCTGAGTCTGCTTACACCCTCTCAGCAGTGAGACCCTAGGAGACTTAAGGTACACTGGAAATACTTTTAATCAGAGATGCGCACCGTAGGTGTTTGTTTTTAAACTAAGACGCCGATACATTACTGCCGTTTACTACACCTGTGTTGCTGCATTAACTGCATTAGTGGGCGAATACGAAAGGTACGCTATCTTATAGTTAGTTGCCGCAGCTGCGAGGCTAGGCTAACTTTAGGTCTATACGCGGTGTTTGCCAAAAATATTTCATTGTCACAGCTGCACTTATTGTGGTTATCCTAGGTCACTGGCATGCTTTTATAGCAGGCTTTTGCGTGTGTTTTGACCTACTATTAAAAAGGTATTTACCAACCGATCTACAGAGCGCATTCGTTTTAGATATGGTAATAACGCAATTTATTATTCCTTTAGATATCCTGTGATTCTGATTGGGTTGCCAGCCCCCTGATTCTTCTGAATAGCATATGTTACGCCCGGCATTCAAGCAGTCAACAACAAAACATGGTGACCAGACAAGGAAAATAGATTAAGAGTTTTAGTTGCAATAATGTGTTTGTCTGAATTCATGTCAGAGTGTATCAGTTTTGGGAGTGTTTGAGTGTGAGCGTGGAAATCCAAAATAACAAAAGGAAGACCATGTTTTACAAAACGAAGCTACGTCTCTTTAAACGTGGCCAGTAATTACGCAAGATTTTTTTCCACACCTAAATGGCCAGCAATGTTCTCATGTGAAATCCCCAGCACCATTTCTCTGAACTTTGTGGGGACTACAATTTGATCAATAACTTCCTCTTTCAAGACACCGAAATGAAATGCCGACCTTCTCATTAACAAGCCGTTTTTTAAAATAATACCCCAAAGGTGCATTCTGTAACTCAGCCTCCAGACAGACCAAGCTGAACAATGGTTAAGGTAGTATCACTCTTTTGCTCTGTTATGACTTCCTCTCTGGCCACAGATATCAGTGGCTCAGAAAACTTAACCTCCTCAGCTTTTAGCAGGGTAGGAGCAGAAACATCTGTGGTATTGAGCCATGAGGGCGAGCAGCGCTTCGCCTGAGCAGTACTAAGCTCCAGTTTTGACTCTAGCTGGGTGCGGTCTCGAGCCAGAGCATGCATCACTGCACACGCAGGAAACACTGAGCGGTGCTGTTTAGCAAGTTTATCTAACTCCCCAGAAGAAACTGGATCCGGTATAATCACCACAGGTTGAATGTTTCCAGACCTTACCACCAGCTAGATCATGGCCAGGAATAACTTCCACTCCTTCCACAGGCAAGGAGGGCCGGACAGCAACCACCACATCGTCCCGCACCAGATCACAGTCCAAATTAACCCTGTGCAGAGGTACACTCATGGGAGTTAGACCAATACCACAAACCAGGACATTCTCCCCAGTAGCAGAGGACTCAAAAAAGGGCAACACATTATAAAGAATTAAAGTTTGAGCGGCGCCAGTGTCTCTTAACACGCGCACTGGTTTTTTACTGAGACCGCCTACAAACAAAACATAACTGTCAGAAATAAAAGAGCTATACTCTGCTTCCACAATTTCTGCATTGGAAAGTTCCTTTTTTCCTGACAACCCCACATGAGACAGCTGCTGTAGGCTAAAGCCATTGGCTTTGTGTACACAGCGGAAGTAGGCTTCTGAGTTTTAGAAATTGGACACTCGTTTCGCCAGTGACCCTTATTACTGGCATACATGGGCAGGAACAAATTTACCATCTGTACCAGGAACAGACCTGACTACAGGGGCAGAAGTACTCCCACCAGAACGAGAACGAGGTGAGGAGAAATCACTTTCTAGATTTAGCCACTCTTTCAAACAGCTGAAAAAATGCTTCCGGATCTTCTTCATTGAATTTTGGAACTAGTCACAAATGATGAGTTATGTTACTCTTCTCTTGGTCAGGCATTCCAGTAAAACTTCCATTGAGCATTGACCGTTGTGCGGGGAAAAATGCACATATCAGATATCACAGGTGAGCATCGTCTGATGAAACAGATCCAGTAAAAACACAATAATAGCTATTCTTCAGTTTAACGTTCTCATTTATTTGATCAAACGGAATAAGAGAGTGGAAGGCCTACCAGCTTTCTGATAGTTCTTCAATTTGCTCATACACACAGTATGACTTAAATACAGTTTTCAGTATACGGCCCCAGAAGGGAGGGGAGAACATAAACAAAAATACACGCAGGTGGCTGCTAACTTTTATCAGTATTTGGTCTTTACTGTTATCAGTATTTTGTCTTCACTGTGACCCCTTGTTGGCCTTCTATGAGAACCGGAGTGTGCTAGCTACCCCCTTCTGGGTGAAGCAGAGACATCTAGGTGAAAGGCTATCTGCCTGCTGGGAGAGATAGAATGAAAGACTCCCTTTTAACACTTAATAAAGAAGTGGTCTAATAGGAATAAGGATTACAATAAAAGGTTATCTTTGATCACGTGATTATCTCTATGTTAACACACATTGTAAATTAAGAATCAATTCGGAAAATTATCCTTACATCGTTCAGTAGCAGGTAATGAGAACTGCCACTCATTAAATTTTTCCAATTCTTTTTGTTTCTCTCATACAAGGACCAACTTGTCTCCCTCTAACTGCACTAGTAATTTCTCTTCTTCCAATTCCAACTCCAATTGATGTTCTTTCCTTTTCCAACTCCAACTCAGCCAATTTTATTTGCAAAGCAGCATCCGTGTCCACCATCGGAGTGCAGAACCATTACGTTCTCCTCCCCACGACTCACCCCAAAATTCTGCGAGCAACAACAATTCAGACCTTTCCAATAACTGGAAACTAGTTCTAGAAGGACGAAGCAAAAATTAATTTACATTCGGATGCACTACTTCAGGCGGCAACCTCAGCATGAAAGAACAAACTCAAATCTTACACAGACACAGACAATCCTTTTGGAATACAACCAATGCTCAACAATGACCAGTTTGAATGAGACATACTTACAAATTACAAATCTGGCAAAACTAAAATAGACAAACGGTAAGCAGCTCCGATATCTATAAGGGGGTATAGTCTGTGGCGTATATTGTACGCAGTGCATATGGCTTGCTGTGCCTATTGTTTGCAGTGGAATTACAGTTTGTAGTCTATACGGTTTGCAGTGCTTATAGCTTGCAGTGAATCTTCTGTGATGTATGTGAGTGTTGGTTTGGTCTGCACTCTCTCCCTCTCTCCCTGCCAATAGGGCCCGGGTCCTGTCGTAGCCGTGGTCTTTCAGTAAAGCAGAGGAGGCATAGAGGAACCGTCCCCCATCATATCTAAGGGGGCTACATCAGTTTTATGTCTTTATAAATATATTCATATAATTTGATTCCAACAAACTGCTGGGTATTTTGTGTTGTGGTCTGTTATTCTGGAACAGAATAATATTGAAAGCACCAACAATCATTCCTTGGTCAAAGTCACTTAGATCATATTTTCTCCCCATTCTGATGGTTGATGTGAACATTAACTAAAGCTCCTGACCTGTTTCTTCATGATTGTTTGTGATGCACTGCTGCCACATGATTGTCTGATTAGATAATCACATGAGTAAAATAAAGTCCTCGATCAGTGTATGTAGCTACTGTAGAACCTAAATATCCAAAATTAGCAAAAAGATAATGAAATATAATCTAAATGTGCCTTTCTGGTGGAACTACTAACACTGAACATTTTACTGTTTATATTGTAGCACATAAAAAACAGTGCATGCATGCTGCAGCTACTACATTGTATGTGTTCTGAAATAAGGTGTATTTTCAAATAAAACCTATAGCAAATTACATATAGCCATAGCGTTAGGGTAAAGTGTGCATAGCATTAGTCTAAAGTTAGAGAACATACAGTAAATATTCCCCAGAGTACTTTACGGCAGAGAGTCATGTCTCGGATGCTGACAAAGAAAATGTTGCCTTATGGTAATTATTTACTTGGAAATTTGAATTTTGTATTTTAGTTGTTTTACATGGGTTTGAAATGACATGTCAGTCATGTAATTTCAGCAAAACAAATACAGTTGATTTCTGGATAATGCCTGTAACAAATATAGAAACACAGTGATGGATGTTGCAATTGCATTCCTTTCAATGCATACAATTTAAATGTAAATTAATCTGCACACCATTATATTATGGTGCCATCTTAAGCTGTCCTCCCAGGGTGTCACATTAAATATGTCAATTATGTCAGTCATTAAACTATTGCATTACACATTAATATTCTAATGTTACCGTACTCAAAACTCATGCTTAGGATATTTAACCTCTGAGGTTGCTTACATGCTAAATTTGAAAAGAACAGTATAAATCGACCGTTGCAATCTTAAACAATAATAATATGAAATAAGTGGTTGTTATGTTTCCACTCCTTAGAGTCATTATTTTAACTTCATTCCCCTCTCAAAGGCAGCAGAGAGGTCATCAGGTTCAGCAGCAAGCTTGTCTTCAGCCCTCAGGAAGGCCAGAGTTTCAGATCCTTCTGCAGTTTTTTCGCCACCTCTCTGCAATTTGCTCCCGCTTCATGATTTCACAGAAAGAACTATACCATGTTTAAGCTATGGGTCTATAGAGTAATTGTAGACCCACTTTCATTGGGTACAAATGTACAGTTTTGGAGTGATCAGATATGCAGATGAGCTGGGTGGCAACTGCCAGTCTATGGCATGCTTGGCCGCCCCACACTGGAAACACAGCAACAATTGCTGGGGACATGATTTCACAGAAATTCCTGTACATTATTAAAGATATGGGTCTATAGAGTAAATGTATACCCCCTTTCATTTGGTAACAATTTATCGTTTTTGAGTTATCAGCTATGCAAATAAGCTGCTTGTGAATTGACAGTCAATGGCAAATACACAGCGGTAAATACAGCAACAATTGCTGGGAACATGAATTAGATAATAAATGTATAATTGTACAGATATTATACATAGATTTAATGTATGCCCCTTTATATTTGGTAACATATTTTTCAAACAGTAAGCAGGTATGCATTTAAATGAGCTGTTACTGAACCGACAGTGTCAAGAGATGTATGCTTGGCCTACATTATAGTAACTAGTCAAATAGCGAGCTAGTTGCTTGCTGACTTTTATAAGTGGTATCAGCAATGAATTTAAACAATGGTAATTATGTGAGGAAATGCTGTGACTAAAATCACAGGAAGTTGAGACCGGAAGTTCTGTACAGGAATACTAATTGTTGCTAGCTTCATGAAGCTAGCTGTAGCCACTACAGGTGGGTCAAGCCGCCGAAATAAGAGTCTGTTAAAAAAAAATGAGCGGAACCAGTTTCTGGCTGATTCAACTGGTTATTTTTACCCTTCCACCAGATACCATAAATCATTATTGTAACTCCCCCCATTTTTTCATTACCCTGAACAAGAAGTTCTTAGTAAGGCTTCTTTGTGAATAGGTCTGTATTACAGGTACAGGGCAATCCGTATGTACTTGGACAGTTTCTGTTTCCTTAGTCCAGCACATTGGATTTCAAATTAAACAATGAATGTGAGGTTGAAGTACAAACTGCCCCCTGTAATTTGAGGGAATTTACATCCATTTTGGGTGATGCCTGTAGGAATCATCCCTTTGTATACAAACAACCCCCCCCCCCCCTTTTTAGGGGACCAAAAGTAATTGGATGGTTGCTTCTCAGCTGCTTCTGAATAGTCATGTGTCTTCAATCACTTCATTAGTGCAGGTGTAAGAAGGTATAAGCTTTCAGTATCTAGCCTTGAGGCTTTTGTTTCTCTTTGGAGTCTGTTATTGCCGTGTCAACTTGAGGCCCAGATTCATGCAAAAATTGTGATAAATTTATGTCTTTTTTTTTAACTGTCAGAGACATCGGCTTTCCAAAATAAACTGTTTGGAACATCATTAAGAAGAAAGAGAGCACTGGTCTATGTTTGGGATCATTGCCTTGCTGTGGGATGAAGCACCATCCAATGAGTGTGGAGGTATTTCTGAACTTGAGCAGCTAATATGCTCCTGTACTCTTCAGAATTCATTCTGCTTCAGTTACGTTGTCATCAAGTGCATGGGAGACAGCACCTGTGGCAGCCCTGCACACCATAAACCCCCACATCCATCTATCACAGATGAAGAGATGAAGAGGGTGCGGAAACATTTTGCATGGCCTTGCACATATAAATTATACAGTATATACCTGTATAGTGGCCTCCAGAATTATTGGCACGCTTACTAAAAAAGAAGATAAATCGCTGCATATAATAAACAACAGAGATAATAATCTATATGTTATGTTTAAACATATGGGTCAACTATATAATTTTATTTCAATTAATTTCAATACATCAATACATTACAAAACAAAAATAATGTTTTTATTCAGTAATCAAATTTTTCCAAACCATGAGTGTAAGAATTATTGGCACCCTTAACAATTATTGTAAATTAATTAAATTGAAAATAAAATGTTATTGAATTAAATTTTATCTCAGTCTAAAGGAACTACATTGTGCCATGTCCATCACTTCCTGTTTAGCTAGAGAATGGAAATGAGGTGTAAATCATGCAGTAAAGCAAATATGAGGTAAAAAGTCTCTTTGTCAAGCATGGGAAAAGCCAAATAATTCAATTCAGAAGAGACATACCAACTGTCAAATATGGAGATGGGTCGTTTATGTTTTGGAAATATTTTGCTGCCAGTGTTACCATTTAAGATCAATGGCATTGTAGCTAGCTCCACTGAAAGACGGCTCAAAGACTGATGTTGTTTGTGCAATAAAAGTAGCGTTTATTCCTGAAACTGAGTAGACTTGGTTTTAACGTAGCCTATAGACCTTACTATGAAAGCATAAACACTCATTAAAGATTGACAACCGTAAGAACACCGTAAGAGCTTGTAATCTCTTCAGTAAAAGGGAGCAAGCTTTCCGTTCCATCCAGTTTGAGACAATCCATGTGAAGCAATTAATTCTGGGAAACTTTTCGAATTGCGCGCATATGCAGGCAGGTCGTAGTGCATGTCAATATGTTGTATTTCAATGAGTGGAGGCTCCTCCATAGAGGTGGAGGAGGCCTGGCCTCCCCAATAATTTGAGAGAAGAGAGAGATTTAAAAAAAACAATAAATATATTTTATTTATTTTAACAAAAAACATATTTTTTATTTTTTATATTCATATTATTTTAGTTTTGTTCATAAATCTAAATTTTCCCATGGCTAAAACCCAATATTGCAATTGTAAAGCAACAGGCCAGATTTCCCTATCAGTTTGTATTAAGGGAGGCCAGGCCTCCCCTAGGAAATTCGCTTTTCATAGAAGTCAATGTAATGCATTTTTTTTCATGCCAATAGGTGATTGGCCAGATCACTGAAAATGGGTGGGCAACGGAGGCCTGGCCTCACCATGCATTGTGTCCAGGGCTGAAAGATTGACATTTTGTTCGTCCAATCACATGCTACTGGTTCATTTGGAATCAACTGTCCTTTCCTTTCCTATTCAACACAGAAGCCATTTTGAGAATTCGCTAGTCACTTCAGTCAAACAAACACTCGCCATAGTGGCTACGAGTGTCCCATCAACTTGTGCTTTTCAGGAAATTTAGACAACAACCCTGGCTATCATCCCTGGAGTTTATAGCTCATTTGGCCAAACACTTTTGCTTAAAACTACCTCGGAAGTCGGCGAGATTCTGGCGCAATTTGAGATCTTGGGCTGGAGATACGCAGATTCCAGATACTAGGGAGTGAGAATGACATTCAATAGGTCATGTTAGACACCATTTGGGATTTATTGAATAGTTTTATTTTTAATGTAGTCCATTTCGTTTTATTACAAGTCAATTTAATAATCTTCCATATCAAATTACTGAATTGTTGCTCTGTGAGGAAATTCACTCTAAATACGAATAG
This sequence comes from Conger conger, assembly GCF_963514075.1. Taxonomy (NCBI): domain Eukaryota; kingdom Metazoa; phylum Chordata; class Actinopteri; order Anguilliformes; family Congridae; genus Conger; species Conger conger. Next base: position 17,988,633 of record NC_083771.1, read on the forward strand.
AGTGCTGCCCTCTAGTGGATAACGTTAACGTTGGATAAAGCCAACTGGAACCATATTTTTACATATTTTATATTAAATATATTGAATAAAACTACATATGATAAAGAAAGTGTTATCTTATCTTTTTTATATGCTAAACTTGATTAAATTGGTGATTACATGTTGAAGCTGTAGAAGAATGAAAAATGTAAGCTAAACAAAATTGTTTTTAACTACATAATTAAAATTCCTGCCTTTTACACATGTTCACTTGGCATTTATATTACATCAAAATGTCATTTCTCAGCTTAATTATCAGGCAGGCTCATAGACTTACAGCAATGTCATTTCTTCAGGAAGGCACAAGGCTAAGCTCTGCACAATGAATTTCATCAGCCAGAACTTTCTGACTGTAGCTTACACTCCAAATAGTATGCCTTTGGCCAGCACAAAGACAGATAAGAGAACAGGGAACATTCCATCGCGAGTGAAGTGAGCAAGCGGAAAAAAATGGCCTCCTCAATTCTGGAAGTCACCAGCCTCCACTGATTTCAATATAAAAGTCCTCACATGGGATAGCTTGCTCACTAAAAGTCCTTTGCTCTTACAATGATATTACAACAGAAATCAATAATCAGTACCTTGTATACTCAAAAGATAGGGTCATCTACAGGCATAATGAATTCGGTTGGGGAAATGCATTTCCAATTTGAAGAATGTAAGACCGTTCACTGCTGTTCCAGAGACGCCCCAAAGTTACTTCGATCCACGCCTTCCCCTGCCGGAGCGTTATGCAGGTGAGCTGGGCTCCTGTCAGTCCTTCCTTTCTCACTGTTCCTTGGTGTTCGGGCCACAGTCTTCTTTGTTTCCTAATGAACAATCCAAAGTGGCTTCTGTGATAACGTTCCTGGCTGGGATGGGGTGGGGAACAGCCTTCTGGGACTCTGGGGCTCCTAAGTGTGACGACTTTCTTTCCGTGATGAAAAAGAGTATTTGACGGGTCAGCTGTGGGGCACTCCGGGGCGCGCCAGCTCCTCCTGCGTCAAGAGTTCGGTGTCTGACTTTTTGATTTAATTTTCGAGCTTTGGCGGCCTCTGCTGGCTGGAATAAAGAAGCTCTCTAAGACGCAGTCTGCCGCAAACTCGCACTACGGCTTATCGGTCCATTCCCATCCGTCCCTCCACGGTCTAGCTGAACCTCCCACCTCCCCTATGCTGGATCCATCCAGTTTTCCACGTGTCCTGTGTCAAGCCTGACGCAGTGTCCCGGCTCAGCCCTCCTGCCTGACCCCCACCTCACCCCCTAGCTCATCGATGAAAATCCAGTGTATACATTTATTCTTCCTACTTCTCGGTTGCGCTTGGTTCTTCAGTCCCAGCACCTGATAAATTTCTGAATGTGTTGACACCTGACCACTAAACCTAACCATTTGGAAGATTATGAAGGATTCAAAGGTAAAGCAAGTGATTACGAGGCAAACCTTCATTGTGCTGATAAAAATGACAAATGAATTTAAACACACTACCTAATGATGAGCCTATTAGTTAACTTCAGTGTTTTATTCATCTTATGTAATTGTTTACATGAATGTGGTCATTTTATTCTTCATGCCATTACAAAGCTATTTCTGGTATAATGTGGTTTAAGGTCAAAGATCATATTTTTTCCCTATTCTGACATTTGGTCTGAAAAACAGCTGAACCTCTTGACCACATCTGCAAGCTTTTATGCATTTAGTTTCAAGTCACCTTTCTTTTCCAGAGAAGTTGTTGGGCCCAGTGGCAAGTATCTTTTGATGGAGGCCGACAGCCAGCAACAGACTGATGGCAGCATTAAGATAGGGCTCTACAGTTTCTGTGACAGAATCACGCCAGGAATCGCAGAATGTAAAAAGCTATGAGACAGATTCCATAGGGCCCTACATTAAATAGTGCTGAAAGCTGATTGGAGATTTGAAAATATGCCTACATAATGTAAATGTTGTGATAAGTGATTTATTCAATACACATTATTAAAAATCAACAACTATTTACAGCATAGCGTGAAGAAAGAATGTACAGTCTTGGAATGCTGTGTTTTCAACAACAATACAATAGGTAAGGTTTTTGTGTTAAAACACTGTTATAAGTCCATTGTAAATCTATTCCTATGATTGAAAAAGGCTCACTGGCATGTTGACTCACCCTCTGCCTGTGTTCATAGTCCTTAAATTCGGGATTGAAAATATACAGTTGACAGGCCGACACTCTGTACCAAAACATTGTATAGCTGTACAATAATTCAAGCTCATTGGTTGAAAATTGGTTGTAACTACCATAGTCAATGGCGTGGGGGGGGGGGGGGGGGTTTGTTACTGCAATTTCTCTCTTGACCGTTAGTTTGAGGTTATGTATTGTACCTTTAAAATAAATGATATCAAAGTGTTTGCACTCCACACTAAGATTCTAGGCTACTCAATCTTAAAACAATGCGCTGAGGACAGAGGAGAGGGATTTGGCTCTAGCAGAGTGGAGTGCCTCGGTGACCGCAAAGTCTCAGACGAGTGGTCACTCTTATATGTGAGTTATATAAAAATTACTTCACACTACAAAAAGCATGTGTTGATTTTCAGTTGTATTAGTAAATGAGGTATACGTACATACAATAAAAAAGGGAAAAAAATAAATACATTAATGTTAAATGTATCTGTAGATTTGTCCAATAAGGGCAAGTTTGTTACATAGTGACCATTTACTCACAGTCTGGGGCCTTGTTATATACCATGCAGTTTAGTCAATCATCAGCAAAAAGACCAGAATCTGAAGCCTCATTAACATAAATTGAATATGCTCAAGCATGGAATATCCTACTGTTATCTGACATTTTTACTCGGACATCAAATTAATTGCATTTGTGTGTGCTTTCTATTTTTTCAATTGTTGCTTTATCAAGCGGATAATTCCTCCAATTTAAGATCAGTAAGACACAAGATTAGAAATATACTGTAAATGAATATTTAACAGAAAATGATATGGTTTAAACTGGGTAATGAGGTTTTTGATAAAAGCAAGACGTACTTGGTTTGAAAAACCAACATGAGAATGCACGACCGGGCTGAAGGCCAAATTCATCTTGAGAAGGAGGGACCGGGGCCCTGCACACAGCACAACGCATAGATGAGACAGGAGAAGAGACCATTTTACGTCTCAGCTGGGTCAACAGGAACTGAAGAGTACAAGCTGCAACAGGTTGAGCTTGGCTAAATGCGATCTCCGGCAACAGGTGAGGCTGAATGGGGGCTGAAGTCAATTTAATTGGTTAATTAATATGCTTAATTATATTTATATAGATGAAATCAGAATGTTTGTAAGTAAAGGTCTCTAAGATACTTCGGGGTGGCCACTTAGCCGTGACGGTGACGTTACTCCAAAATCGACTGAACTAGAGAAGTGTAAAAAAAAGTGAGTTCGATAACTATGCCGAAATCGTGTTGTGTTTTGGACTGTAATCAGGCACACAGTGGATTGGGATTTTTCCGATTGTTAAAAGAGATGATTGCACTAAAGTTCGTTTTATTTTGGGATATTATCCAGATAAGGGGGGCGGCACGGATGGTGCAGTGGGTAGCACTGCCGCCTCACAGCAAGGAGGTCCTGGGTTCGAATCCCCGTCGGCCGGGGCCTCTCTGTGCGGAGTTTGCATGTTCTCCCCGTGTCTGCGTGGGTTTCCTCCGGGAACTCCGGTTTCCTCCCACAGTCCAAAGACATGCAGGTTAGGCGGATTGGAGAGTCTAAATTGCCCATAGGTATGAATGTGTGAGTGAATGGTGTGTGTGCCCTGTGATGGACTGGCGACCTGTCCAGGGTGTATTCCTGCCTTTCGCCCAATGTATGCTGGGATAGGCTCCAGCCCCCCTGCGACCCTGATCAGGATAAGCGGGTTAAGATGATGGATGGATGGATGGATCCAGATAAGGGATGTTTGGGATATTAACCAGATATTCGGAATTCCGAATTCAATAGCCCACGAACTAAATGTCCAAATAAGATTATAACACTAAATGTTTAACCGTGGCAACATAGACAATCCACTACAACCTATTTTTTTTTGCGAAGAATTACTTTCGCTTTGAAAATTGGTAATTACATACAGACATTAATCTCATTGCCAATCCCGACATTTTTGGTTTTAGGGACCGTCTAGATAGTACAACGACACGAAATGTAGGAGATTCAAAATATAAAACCTTCCGATCGACATGCATAATAGCTGTAAAACCTATTCCACAGCCCAAGGAACAAATGACGACCAATACTGTAGGTCTGGACATTTCACATCAGATATTTTTTTTAGATTGGGAAATTTGAACTGGGTTTAATTTCGTTAGCCTTTTTTTGAGCTTGTGTTTAATTTTGGTCAGTTTTTATGTGGAAACCTTGGAAGAAGCAGATGCCACAGTGGTGCAGTGAAAAGCACTGGTGCCTCAAGTCCTGAGCTTGAATCCCAACTGTGCCTTTTCTGTTTGAAATTTGCATGTCACATTATAATGGATGGATGGGCATTACAAAGACGGCAATACTGTATGGTATGGAAATGTAAAACTATTGATTTTGGTGAATTGTTTGATGAAATAAAACCGTAGCTTTGCAACTATCAAAATTGAACTTCTGTTTGGAAGTGGCTGGCACAGTGGTGCAGTGAATGGCACTGGCACGTCACAATAAGGTTTTTGGAGCAAATCCTTTCCGAGGCCTTTCTTTGAAGACTGCATGTGATAATGGTCCAATAGGCTTTAAAGTCACCTGGTAGGAATGACCAGAGAGGTAGGAAGAAAACCATGTGAGTGCAGATCCTGTGACACCCATCCCAGTCAGCGATGAGAGCGGAATCTCATGGTTGACTGTATGGAAGGCGGCCGACAGGTCGAGATGAGGACAGAGGAGAGGGATTTGGCTCTAGCAGAGTGGAGTGCTTCGGTGACCGCGAGAAGTCTCAGAGGAGTGGCTACTCTTGAAGCCGGACTGGTTGGGATCATGAAGATTGCTCCGGCGGAGATAAGTTGTCAGTTGGGATCAGACCATTCCAGAGTTTAGATAGGAAGGGAAGAAGAGAGACAGGCTGGTAGTTGTTCGGAGCAGAGGGTTTTAGGTCTTTCAAGTTTTACTTGTGTTTTTTGTGTATATATTCATAGTGGCATTGTGTATTCACGACTGAATATTGTGGTATGTGAATTGTATAAGAATTAACACTACAAAAAGCATGTGCTGATTTTCAGTTGTATTAGTAATTGAGGTATAAATACCAATAAGGGCAAGTTTGTTACATAGTGACCGTTTACTCACAGTCTGGGGCCCTATTATATACCATGCAGTTTAGTCAATCATCAACAAAAAGACCACTTCCAGAATCTGAAGCCTCATTCACATTAAGTGAATATGTTCAAGCATGGAATATCCTACTGTTATCCAACATTTTTACTTGGACATCAAATTAATTGCATTTGTGTGTGCTTTCTATTAAGCTTGTTGCTTTATCAAGCCGATAATTCCTTCAATTTAAGATCAGTAAGACACAAGATTAGAAATATACTGTAAATGAAGATTTAACAGAAAATTATATGGTTTAAACTGGGTCATGAGGTTTTTGATAAAAGCAATACGTACTTGGTTCGAAAAACCAACATGAGAATGCACGACCGGACTGAAGGCCAAATTAATCTTGAAAAGGAGGGACCGGGGCCCTGACCACAGCACAACGCATAGATGAAACAGGAGAAGAGGCCATTTTATGTCTCAGCTGGGTCAACAAGAGTACAAGCTGCAACAGGTTGAGCTTGGCTAAATGCGATCTCCGGCTACAGGTGAGGCTGAATGGGGGCTGAAGTTAATTTAATTGGTTAATGAATATGCTTAATTATATATAGATGAAATCAGAATGTTTGTAAGTAAAGGTCTCTAAAGATACTTCGGGGTGGCCACTTAGCCGTAACGGTGACGTTACTTCAAAATCGACTGAACTAGAGAAGTGTAGAAAAAGTGAGTTCGATAACTGCTGAAATCGCGTTGTGTTTTTGACTGTAGTGCCAGATGTAATCAGGCACACAGTGGATTGGGATTTTTCCGATTGTTAAAAGAGATGATTGCAGTAAAGTTCGTTTTATTTTGGGATATTATCCAGATAAGGGATGTTTGGGATATTAACCAGATATTCGGAATTCCGAATTCAATAGCCCACGAACTAAACGTCCAAATAAGATAATAACCCAAAATGTTTAAACGTGGCAACAAAGACAATCCACTGCAACCTATTTTTTTTGTGAAGAATTACTTTCGCTTTGAAAATTGATTAATTACATACAGACATTTTTGGTTTTAGGGACCGTCTAGAAAGTACAACGACACGAAATGTAGGAGATTCAAAATATTAAAACTTCCGGTCGACATGCATAATAGCTGTAAAACTTATTCCACAGCCCAAGGAACAAATGACGACCAATAACTGTCGGTCTGGACATTTCACATCTGATATTTTTTTAGACTGGGAAATTTAAACTGGGTTGAATTTTGTTTGCCTTTTTTTGAGTTTATGTTCAAGTCCTGAGCTTGAATCCCAGTGCCTTTTCTGTTTGAAATTTGCATGTCACATTATAATGGATGGATGGGCATTACAAAGACGGCAATACTGTATGGTATGGAAATTTAGAAATTTTTGATTTTGGTGAATTGTTTTCTTAAAAAATAAAACCGTAGCTTTGCAACTATCAAAATTGAACTTCTGTTTGGAAGTGGCTGGCACAGTGGTGCAGTGAATGGCACTGGCACCTCACAATAAGGTTTTTGGATCAAATCCTTGCCGAGGCCTTTCTTTGAAGACTGCATGTCATGTGATAATGGTCCAATAGGCTTTAAAGAGCAAGCAATACTGTGATGTTGTTTTGGAAATTTAAAACTGAATTTATTTGGGTGCACAAGTTTCAGTAGGACCACACAAAGTCCAACAGAACTTTAGAGAGGGCCCCCTACTGTTTATACTACTAAGTTTCAGAATTATAAATGTGACCGGTTTAATTTTGGTTATGGTTTTTAGGGGAAAATGTATCAGCTTGAAAAATATACTAAAACCAACTGGACTTAATAGAGGGCCCCCTACTGGCCATACTGTAAAAATGTAAAATTTTGGTGAGGTCTTTTTTTAGACAAGAAACTCAATAGCTTCTCAACAATATGTAGGAAATCACTAAAACCAACTGTATTAAATACAAGGCCCCCTACTGGCCATGGAAACAGAAGTTTATTTTTGTATTCTGAAAGTTTTACTATGGCAGGAGGGGACCCCCTATTAAGGCTAGTTGGTTTTAGTCGTGTCCTACCACCTACAGACTGTTGCACATGGAGGCTAGCTACAGGATTTTATGCCAGAAAGTGACTAGCTTTGACAAGGAAATTTTTGATGTGGCTTCTACATTTCCGTGGGGACTTTTATGGAACCACTGGGCGACATTTAACTGCTACATTAACTACATTAATATAGCCTACTTACGGAAAAGGTAATGTTAGCTGGTAAGCCAGCTAACAAAACTGAATTACAGAAATTGTGCTGTTATGTTATGTGTGACTGTTATGTATCTAGCTAGCCAGTTAGCTGGACAGTAGAACAATTGGAGCTGGCTAAGTGAACTAACGTTTCCGAGCAAACATTCTGTGGCACTCGACTCTAACATAAGGCATCTTAACGGGTTAGCTGCATCGTATGACTGAAATTTTACAATCAAGTAATGTTGTACTCAGTGTGCTATTATGTGATGGCTGCGTTCAATTAGCTCTCTAAGAATCAGAGCACACTTCACTCTTTCAGAAGTTGAGAGCAATCAGAGCATTGTCATTCAGAAATACAGAGCACTTATGCTCTGGAGCGCTCCAAGCATGCACTGGATGCTCTGAGAACAAATAAACGAACGCAGCTCATATAGTAGCGAGTGGATAGCTACTGTGACAATGTGTCATTGAAAAGCTATGTTTGTCAGACAGATTTGTGATAATAAAACTCAATGATTTAAAGTAATTCTCAACAAGCTGATGTTAACGCCTGGTTCATTACTGGCCCATTGGGAATAAATTGCATTCAGTTGCTGTGGTGTAAATAAATTACCCTTACAGTTGCCCAACGCTTTTATCCAATAAAACCTGTGATGATATACAGGTTTTATACAATAGTGCAAACCAAAGGTCACTGGAACAATTACAAAGGTTGAATTAATTATTCATATTCTATCATCAAGTAATCAGCCCAAAAGCAATGAAAAGTGAACAGAAATATTGGACGCTAGCTAGCTTCATTATAATCAGACGTAGCTTTCCATTTGGCTGTCCTTTAAACGAATGACCTATGATACGAATAGCCTGCAATTAAAAAATAAATGCATCAAAATAACCTTGCAACATTTTGTGCTTACTCGGCACATTGAGCAGGTAGTCAATAAACAAATCCTTGGATTAAAAAACATCTGTTGATAGGTCTAACGTAGGGTATTATTGTATATGAATAAAGTTTTCATCTTTGTAATTGGCAAGTTTATCATCTTCATCATCATCACCACCTTAATTAGCACCACAGCATATTGTCTTGAAAATGAAGAGAAAATTAAATATATTAAGCTATTCTCATTATTTATTTATGTTGGCCTATTTATTTTTCATATATGATTAGTCTTCACATCAACTTCACCATCATCATGCAAAGACAGAAATATTACAATTAAGAACATTTTTTATAACAGTAGACTATTAGTACCAATAAAAAATGCCAACTTTATTTGTTATTCGTAGATTCATCACCATGAACAATGGACACAAGAACGATTTTGCAGGTAACATTATTATTAGTTATATTGACAGTGAGAATGTCAAAATAACAACAGCATCACAAAATAACAAAATAGGTTATGACACTGAATGTGGATTCAAGTAATCATCGGCATCTTGGGCTGAGAAGCAATCTGTGCAGGGAACTCTCTCTCTCAACCCTTTTCAGCGTACCAGTGACTTCCAGTCACCTCTTACATCAGGGGCCGGTTGTATAAAACTATTTAAGACTAGTGTAAGATAGTTTTTCGATCTTATTTTGCCTCATAGACCAGTCTAACATTTTAAGCCTGTTGCATAAGACATTAGACTGTCATGTTTTAAGACGAAAAAGTTACCGTACCTCCCCCTATGACATAAGTCGGTTAAGTTTGAACTGTTGCCATCATATCATTATGTATACCATTATATTAATGTGACTTGTCACATTAAAAAGTAGCAAATATTTCGATTTTGGAATTTTATAAATGGGCAATCAGGAGGGAGGGTCTTTAACCCCTTCCCTGCAGAGATGAGTATATAAGTTTTTATAAAATTTCAACCACAAAAATAGGAAAAAAATGAAATACAAGTTATTTTTCATAATCCGCATAAAAAATACTTTATTATATATATATTTTTTTTAATCGTCTGAAAATCACAGGTTTTTTCCAAAATAATTGGCGGGGAAGGGGTTAAGGACAGAACAAACCCATTAGAGGTATATTCAAAAGAAGAGGTCATAGGCTAAGATCTCCACATTGTGTGAGCAGTTGAGGCCTGCAACAGCCAGGAACCAAAGCATACTTGCCCTGCTACAGGTTTGCCTGCCACTGAGATTTCATGCCAGAGATAAAATTGTGATAGTGTCAAGAGTTGTCTTCAGAGTGTCCGGTGAGCTTGCAAAGCAGCTTCCTCATTGCCCCACGGAGACTCCTATTCCTACTCCTATTCTAAATTCGATCATGTGACTTCTCACTGATATAATGTGACAGTTGCAACCGGCCCCTGGTGTCTGATTTCAAGTATTTCTTCAATGATGGTGGAGCCATATTAGGAATTATTTTGCAAATTAAGCAGGGGGAAATGATCAAATAAGAATAAATTGTATTTCCTAATTGCATTACAATGATTGTTGGCTTTTTGCCTAGTATTTTTTAAGTTACATGTAAAATAAGAGTAGTCTCACTCGCTTCTACAAGCTGGACCATTGTCTTGTTGAGTCGGGGTTAGTTCTGTAAATCCCATGTAAATTATTATGGATTTTTAAAAGAATTAGATTTCTGGTGGTGAACTTTCTGGGTGGTCCCTTACGTGTCAAGAGGACAAGAAACTGAACATTTGCTCAATTTTGATTAAACATATGCATTTCGGTAAGACTATTGTTGTAGCTTGTTTACTTTTGGACCCGCATTCAGAATTAGTCATTTGTTTCAGTATATGACATTCCGTTCATGAGCTACTGAAGCTGGAATCCGAATATCCTAATATAAAACCAATTTTATGGCGATGCCCAGATCCTACAGTTTATTGGGCTGTCTCAGTTTTGACGGGTGCTTGGCACAGTCAATCAGTGCTGACACAGAGACGCCCGACATACGTGTCAGAAACATGAGGAAAAAAATTAATAACAAAAACAGAACTTCGTATTTTATTGCTCATGTCCATCACAAACGTTGGCAGCTAACATTAGCTAATAAACACCAGTCACTCATTGGCAGCCATATAACTAGAGAAACACTGGGATGATAACTTTAAATCCAACCTAGCTAACTAGTTTTGTTAGCTAGCTAACGAGTTTTGATGGTCCACCCGGATTTAAGTTCTATGCTGTTGTGACGCTGATTTAATCTATATAAATATGCGACCCCCTGCGACCCTGTTCAGGATAAGTGGGTTAGGATAATGAATGAATGAATGTATGAAACCAATGTGTTTTGATTTACCCTGCATGATAGTAAGTTTAAAAATGATGATGTAGGCTGCAGTTCATCCATTACTCTCCTCCTGCCAGTGAGAGCTATGACTCCCCAACTCTACCTGTGCCTCCTGGTCCTGGGACACCTGTGCGTGGTGCTCTCTTGTCGGGTGGGGACGCTGAGGGAATGCAGGGCAGCCAAGTTCGTCCCCGGACACAACCTGGCGGGAGAAGGCTTTGACGTCGTGAAGCTCCAGCACAAAGGCGCTTACGTGATCGACCTCAAGACCTTTCTGGACTCAAACAAATCGTGCACCCTCTGTGAGAACCCGCTTCTCGGAGGCAAGCTCCAGAAACTGCCGCTGTCCGTGCTGGACTGGCGGGCCTTCACCAGCTGCAGGCAGGAGCTGTCCAGCACTCTGCTCAAAACCGTCACCACCGTGGCCGACAGCGCGACCGACCTCATCGAGAACGACTGGACCGTGGGCCTGGGCCTCAGGAACATCGGCCATCTAACCATTGGTGGCAGCCACTCCACCGCGGTCAAGTTCGCCATTAAGGCCAATGCGATCGACAAGTCCGTCTTCACTTCTCACCAGCTCAGATGTAGCCACTACAGGTGGGTCAAAATAAGAGTCTGTTAAAAAATGAGCAGAACCAGTTTCTGGCTAATTCCAACAGATTATTTTAATATGAGTGAATTTACATCCAAATTGGGTGATCTTAATTACATTCTGAATTTTTATACATAGTCCCTCTATTTTAGAGGACAAAAAGTAATTGGACAGTTGGTTTCTCAGTTGTTTCTGATTAGATGGGTATATTCAATCACTTCCTTCGTGCAGGCATAAGAAAGCTTTCAGTATCCAGTCCTGATTCTAGTTACCATTGAAATCTTTTAATTTGTCAACACGAGGACCGGAGTTGTACCACTGAAAGTCAAGGGAGCCATTATGAGGCTGAGAAATAAAAACGGTAAGATACATAGGCCACAAAATAGGCTTACGAAAACAAACATTTGGAACATCATTAAGAAGAAAGAGAGCACCGGTGTATGTTTGGGATAATTACTTTGCTGTGGGATAAAGCACCATCCAATGAGTTTGGAGGCATTTGTGGTTGAACTTGAGCTGATAAAATGTATTATTCAAAATTAATTCTAAATGGATCTCGAGCAGTTCATTTTGACCTACTCTACACATGTACACTTTCCTCTTGCCATCACTCTGATGCAAGTCAATCTTGGTCTTATCTGTCCACAAGACCTTTTTCCAGAATTGTAGGCTCTTTTACATTACATTACATTATTGGCATTTGGCAGACGCTCTTATCCAGAGCGACGTACAACAAAGTGCATACCCATAACCAGGGCTAAGTGTGCTGAAAGACCCTAGAGGGAAGTACAATGGCTACCGTACAACAAAGATTTTTTTTTTATTTTTGATTTTTTAAACAACAAATAAACAACAAAGCAAAAGTGACCAAACTTAACTATCCAAATACTGCTTACCTAGCCAACTAAAAATACCAAAACACTACGTAAATCACAAAGACAACAATTAAGGATCACAGGGAAGTAGGGAGGGATGGGGAGAGGTGCTGCTTGAAGAGGTGCGTTTTCAGTTTGCGCTTGAAGGTGGGGAGAGATTGTACAGTTCTGACCTCAACGGGGAGTTCATTCCACCACCGTGAAGCCAGAACAGACAGTATTCGTGAGCGTGAGGTTCGGAGAGGGGGAGGTGCCAAGCGGCCTGTGGAGGCTGAACGAAGAGGTCTGGCAGGGGTGTAGGGTCTGATGATTTTTTGTAGGTAAGCTGGGGAAGACCCCTTAACTGCTTGGAAGGCTAGCACCAATGTTTTGAATTTGATGCGAGCCATGACAGGCAGCCAGTGGAGGGAAGTAAGCAGGGGGGTGACGTGTGAGTATTTGGTAAGGTTGAAGACCAGACGAGCTGCTGCATTCTGGATAGGTTGAAGCGGGCCTAGGACTGAGCCCTGGGGAACTCCTGTGGCAAGGGGCCGAGGTGTCGATACCATACCAGCCCAGGCAACCTGGAAGGAGCGACCAAAGAGGTAGGACTCAATCCAGTCCAGGGCTGTGCCACAGATGCCCGATGCTGACAGGGCGGACAGGAGGACTGAGTGATCCACAGTGTCGAAGGCAGCAGAGAGATCTAGAAGAATGAGGACAGAGGAGAGGGAGGCTGCTCGTGCGGCATGGAGCGACTCACTGACGGAGAGGAGCGCGGTCTCTGTCGAGTGGCCCGATCTGAAGCCAGACTGAGGGGGGTCTAGCAGGTTGTTATTAGAAAAGAAAGAAGAAAGTTGAATAGAAGCAGCTCGTTCTATGGTTTTAGAAAGAAAAGGAAGAAGAGATACCGGGTGGTAGTTCAGGATGATGGAGGGATCCAGGGTAGGCTTTTTTAGAAACGAAGTGATGTGGGCCCTCTTGAAGGATGCTGGAAAACAGCCGGAAGACAGGGAGGAGTTGACAAGGGAGGTGACAAATGGGAGAATGTCTGGTGTGATAGTTTGGAGAAGAGAAGAGGGGATAGGGTCAAGGGCACACGTTGTAGGGCGGTGGGAGAGCAGGAGTTGAGAAACATCAGAGTCTGTAAGGGGGGAGAAAGTGGAAAAGGAAGGGATGGGCTTAGAGGGGGGGAAGGGCACAGTAAGGAGGGCGGTGGAGAATGCCACCAGGAGAGACTGGTAAATTGTGATGTCTGAAGGGTCTCTGGATTTTCCCCATTTCCTCTCCGCTGCGCGCAGGCTGGTCCTGGAGGTACGGAGGGTGTCAGATATCCATGGACTGGGAGGGGATGTGCGAGGTGGCTTTGAGACAGCGGGACAGAGAGAGTCAAAGGCGGAGGAGAGAGATGAAAGGATGGTGGCAGATGCAGAGTCAGTGGGGAGTTTGAAGAAGGATTCGAGAGGGGGGAGTGAGGCGGTGACAGTGCTGGCAAAGGAAGAGGGTGAGAGGGAGTGGAGGTTACGGCAGGCTGAGGAAGTGTGGGTGGGAGGAGGATGGGGAGGAACAGGGAGGGAGAATGAGATGAAGTGGTGATCAGATGTATGCAGAGGGGTAACCGTGAAATCGGAGCATGAGCAGTTCCTCACAAAGACAAGGTCTAGGACATTGCCCGCCTTGTGGGTTGGAGGAGAGTGTTGCAGGAAGAGGCCGAAGGAGTGGATTAGCGGTAGGAAGGCAGCAGCCTGGGAGGCTTCAAGGTGGATGTTGAAGTCTCCAAGGAGAATCAGTGGGGTGCCATCCTCAGGGAAGGAGCTGGGAAGGGTGTCTAGCTCATCAAGGAAGTTTCCCAGGGGCCCTGGAGGACGGTAGATAACTGCAATGAAAAGGTTAGTAGGGTAGGATACTGCAACAGAATGGAATTCAAAAGTGGATATGGACAGGTCAGAGAGGGGGAGAAGAGAGAATTTCCATGAGGGGGAAATTAAAAGACCAGTACCACCGCCACGGCCGGAAGGCCGGAGAGTGTGCGAGAAGGAGAAGGAGGATGAGAGAGCAGCGGGAGTGGCAGTGTTGTCAGGTGTGATCCAGGTCTCTGTGAGGGCAAGGAATTGTAGGGACTGGAGGGAGGCATATGCAGTGATGAAGTCAGCCTACCGAGTGGCAGACTGGCAGTTCCATAGTCCCTCTGTGACCGCAAAGTCCTCACAGGGGGTCAGCGGGCGGTAGCTGAGGTTCGAGGGGTTCCGACGCCGTGGGGGCCCACGTTGCAGGGGGAGTCTTCGAGGGAGAGAGCAGACTGGGATGGGGTGAAACGTAACATTACAAACTAGCTAGCGTCGCTCTGACACGCCTATTTAAATCGCCTACAATTGCTCACAAGCAATATCAAATTAAAGCTAATCTACTGATAAATTCCACTGCTATTTAAGCTATTTAAGACGCACGTTCAATCACTCTACAGGTATACAACTAGTAGAAGCGATTAACAGTGATCGAGACAAAAAACTGGCTCAAGCCCTAACCCTTGCTGTTACGTTACCGCGTCTAGAGGAAAATCCGCAGCGATACTAGAACACCTGGTTGGAATGATGCACTTACTGACTAAGGACAACTTTCGCAAGACTTTTTTAGGTACTTCTTAGCAATTTGTAACCTGACCATCCTGTTTTTGCATCTTGCAGTGTAGCCACTGTTTTTTTGTTTGTAAAGTCTTCTAGAGACAGTAGTCACTGACACAGCTACAGCTGCATCCTGAAGAGCGCTTCTGATCTATTGGCCAGGCGTTTGGGGATTTTCATCATTATGGTGATAATTTGGTCTTCTTTGGCCAACCAGCCCCTTTGCAATCATTGCGTTCACCAATGCTCTCTTTCTTCTTCATGATATTCCAGATAGTTTATTTTGGTAAGCGTATTGTTTGGCCAATGTCTTTTGTATTTCTCAGTGACATAATGGCTTCCTTGACTGTCATTGGGATATCTGTGGTTAATAATAGACTCCAAAGGCAAATCAAAGAGAATCAAGAATCAAATCAAAGAGAATCAAGACACTTTCTTATGCCTACAGTGAGGTACCAATTGAATACATTAGTTTCATATGAAATAGCTGAGAAGCCAACTGTCCAAGTACTGCTGGTCCCCTAAAATGCAAGGCTATGTATAAAAAGGGATGCAATTCTGACAATGATCACCTGATACAGATGTAAATACCCTCAAATTAATGGTGACAGTCTGTGATGTAACCTCATCTTTGGATTTGTTTCGTTTCAAATCCAATGTGCTGGAGTACAGAGCCAAAAGAACAGAAATTGTACCACTGTCCAAATACTTATGGACCTCAATGTATATGTCCATAAATGTGCAGGGTGAACTACATGAACATTTTCATGTTTCTAGAATATTAAAGCCAATTTCTTTTCTTTTTTTTTAGCAAACATGGAAAATGTTGGTGATTAACCTTTTCAGAATGTTTTCTCTAACTTCATGTGAATCTGAAATTGAATGCGACTTGTTCATGAATCAATGATTTCTTGTTATTTCTATGTACCTCTTTTATCCTTTATCACTCCTTTATCATTTTCATCTGCTTTTTTTTTCTTCTTCTGACTTGTAGCTACCGTGTCGCAGGAAACCCGCCTCTCAGCCCAGAGTTCCAACAGCAGTTGCGCTCTCTCCCACAGGAGTACAATCTGAACACACGGCACCTGTACAAACGATTCATCCACACCTACGGAACGCACTACATCCAGCAGGTGCAACTGGGCGGTCGTCTGAAGAGGCTCACCTCCATCCGCTCCTGCCTGGCCACCGTCAACGGCTACTCGGCCACCATGGTGAAGGACTGCCTGAACACAGGCCTCTCTGTGGGGCTGGGATTTCTGGAACCTTCCGCCACCACCTGGTCCTGCAGAGCTCTGCTAAAGAACAAGGACCGGAAGACGGGCTCCTTGCAGTCATACCTGAACCAGGTCGTCGAGGTCCTGGGGGGGCTAAAGTGGTTGGGGAAGGTGTCCATGTTCAAGAATAAATTCTTTGCCTTCCGAAAATGGCAGACCAGCCTCAAGGACCTCCCTGACATCGTGTCGTACTCTCTGGTCCCCCTCCACGAGCTGATTCCCAACCCTGTCGTCAGGGTGAACGTGAATTCCGCGGTCAACCAATACCTGACGGAGAACGCTATCCCGAAGGACAAGTCCTCCAAATGGTGTTTTTGGCAGCCCAACCTTTCTGCTGACTGCTGCCCCCAAAACTCGAAGAGAGGCCGGCTGCGGGTGACGGTGAACAGGGCCTGGGGGCTGCATGGGGACCCGGTGGGGAAGCCAGAACCCTATGTGAAGTTCTGGTATGGATCCCACTTCCACGAGACCTACTTTATCAAATCGGAGAACAACCCCTACTGGAACCTGGTCTATGATCTGGGTCACGTGGAGGCCTATCACGAGCTGACGATGCAAGTGTGGGACAAGGATGTGTGGCATGACGACCACCTTGGCACCTGCCGTACGCGACTGCAAGAGGGCAGCCACTCCCTCAGCTGCAGCCTGTATGAAGGAGGGGGCTTCTCCTACTCCTACACTCTCACCTGCGACCCACAACTCAGCGGCTACCAGTGCGGCACGTACAAGCCTGCTTAACAGTACTGGGTCAGGGGACAACAGGCAGTACAAGTCTGTCCCCCAGTGATGGGTCAGGAGACAACAGGCCAAATAAAAATAAAAAACATTTGCACACTGATCTGGTCACAGAAAGACCAGAAAATGTACCTGCTTTTATCATCAATGAACAAGAATGTAATCCTCCAGAGCAATGTCACCATCACCAATCTACTGCAATGCATGTTTTAAATCAGCACTTATTGCTGTGCTACCTTTGTTTTTGTGCTACAGCCTTCTAAATTTCAGGGGGCCATCACTTAAGTGCCAAGTTGCATGACATCCACATTTTACATGGCCATAATTAAAATAATAATTAAAACATACATTTCTAATTCTCTCTACCTCTATAATGAATATATAATTTTGAAGATATTGGGCCTTAACCCTTTTAGTTCCAAGCCAATATGAAGTGGCTCCATCCAAATCCCAGGGCATTTCGGCTATGGTTGAGAACATTTAGGAAGGTTGACTCGAGAAATGGCTGATTTGCAGGGCTCCCAACTAACCTTTTCAACTGGTGGCGCAATCACAAAATTTTGCGTGTCCTTGCACATATAAATTATACATACCTGTACAGTGGTCCCCAGAATTATTTGCACCCTTCATATAAAATCAGAAAAATGGCTGCCTTATTATATACAACATAGACAATAATCTATGTTATGTTTAAACATATGGGTCAACGATATACTTTTATTTCAATACATCATTACAATACACTTTAATACAAAAATGTTTTTTATTCAGGAATCTCATTTTTCTCATAGGTCTTAAGAATTATTAGCACCCCCTAACATTTATTGTAAATACAATCAAATTCAAATTTCAAATTCAAATTTATTAATGGATAACCCCTAGAGATGAGCCATCTCGTTTTCGAGGGGGTCCAACACAGAACATACAATACAATACAATACAATAGTACAGTACAACAAACACAGTCAGATACACCATACATACACAGAGGCTCTCACTTACCGATCCAGCCCGCACATCGTTCCCATAAACCCGCAATACCCACACAAAATAAGTAGGAGGTAGGTACAACAGAATGTGTTGATGACAATGACAGTAGTAGTAATAATAATAATAATGGTAATAATGATGATAATAATAATAGTAACAAAATAACCAACAAGCAAATACAGTGATGCAAGGAAGGAAGCAGGAAGACAGTAGCATTAGAAGCAGCAACATGACGTTTTAAGAAAGGGTAATAATGAGTTCTTGAATATACTTAGTGAGATAATTGTTCTGATGTTGACGGGTAGATTGTTCCAGTCGGAGGGAGCTTTGAATTTGAAGGCGCGTCTGCCAATTTCTTTCTTGGTTTTGGGAACAGAGAAGAAAGGTTGCTGTATATGTCTAAGAGAGTATGAGGATATGTGTGGTACTAGATAATGCTTTAGGTAAGAGGGATAGTTAAAGTGGATGCATTTGAGGATGCATTGGAGCCAATGGTAATGTCTTCGAGCATTGAGGGGTAACCAGTTCAGAGTTTCCTACATAGAGCAATGATGAGTTTGATAGGGACACCTTAGAATAAATCGACAGAGACTATTGTAAATAACATTAAGGGGTTGAAGATGTGTTTCGAAGGTGTTCTGATAAACAATGTCAGCATAATCCAATATTGGCAATAACAACTGTGTAACGATTCTTTTTCTCATCTGAAAAGTAAAGCAATTTATGGAGCGATACAGTATGCCCAAATTGCGACTTAGTTTGTTAGTGATAGTCTCAATATGTTGTTTAAAAGAAAGCACTGGGTCGATCCAAAGTCCAAGGTATTTATAAGAAGTCACATGTTCAAGAGGTGATCCATCATTAAAAGAAATAGTCAGGTCTGAGGCATCACTCAGACCGTGTCTGGTACCAAGCAACATACTACATGACTTCCTTTTGTTGAGCAGTAGTTTGTTGAGTGAGAACCACTTCTGAACAGAGGCAAACTCACGTTGCAAGGATCTCTCAATTGCAGATCTGTTAGTGCTAGATGTGTAAATTGCAGTATCGTTGGCTTATAGTTGTACTTGACAGTCAGAGCAGATTTTAGGAAGGTCATTAATAAAAATGGAGAAAAGGAGTGGACCTAATGATGAGCCTTGTGGTACTCCCTTCTCGACAATTAAGTAATCGGATTGACTTCCATTGAGACTGACGCATTGGCGTCTATTGTGAATCAATCAAAGTGAAATAGGCAATAAAATGTTCTTTATCTCAGTTTTATCTCAGGGTAAAGGAACTATATTGTCATGTCCATCACTTCCTGTTAAATAGAGAATAGAAATGAGGTAAACTGCATGCAGTACAACAAATATGAAGGTGTGAAATTAGGTTAAAAAAAATGTCTGTCATCCATAAGTATGGGAAAAGCCAAATAATTGTCAATTCAGAAGATACCTACCTACCTTCAAATATGGAGATGGGTTGTTGATGTTTTGGAGATAATTTGCAGCCAGTATTCCAGTGGCTTTAAGATCAGTGGCATAATGAATTCAGCCAGGTACCAGGACAAACAATAACCTCTTCAAATGTGTTCTCTAACCTTATCACACATTATAGATAAAGATCCATGGCTGTCATCTTTGCCAGGGGTGTTTGCATAAAGTATTAAACCAATAATTGAAATCTGTTGGGGAAATGCATTTTCAATTTGAAGAATGTTAGACTGCTCTAAGAATGAGTATTTGACGGGTCAGCTGTGGGGCACTCCAGGGCACGCCAGCTCCTCCTGCGTCAAGAGTTGGGTGTCTGATTTTTTGATTGAATTTCGAGCTTTGGCGGCCTCTGCTGGCTGGAAGCTCTGACACAGTCTGCCGCAAACTCGCACCACGGCTTATCGGCTTAACTGAAATATTATTTCCAGTACTATATATGCAGTATAACTACCTTGTGTCTTGTTGATTGATGTGCTCAGTCTTGCCATGGTGTATGACTTCTGACATTAAACTGTCTTCAGCAACCTCACCTTGGAAGCAGAGTTTGGCTGTTCCTCATCAGTTTTAACCCTCCTACACAGCGGTTTCTGTTTCAGTTAATGATTGTGTTTCAAACCTACATATTAAATTGATGACCATTAGTTCCTGTTTGGTATAATTGGTTAATCACACACCTGACTATATGCCTACAAAATCCCTGACTTTGTACAAGTGTACCAAGAAGAATTGATGCTGGTTTGAAGGCAAAGGGTAGTTACACCAAATATTGATTTGATTTAGATTTTTCTTCTGTTCACTCTTTGTATTTTGTTAATTGATAAAAATAAACTATTAACATTTCTATTTTTGAAAGCATTCTTACTTTCCAGCATTTGTTCACACCTGCCTAAAACTTTTGAATTCATAGTTGAATTGTGTATTGACTACTGAATATTGTGGAATGTGAATTATAGAGGAATTACTTTACACTACAAAAAGCATGTGTTGATTTTCAGCAGTATTAGTAATTGGGGTATAAATACATGAAATATTAGCTCAGAAAAAAGAAGAAAACTATGTTAATTCAGGTTGTGTTATGTACGGTGCAGAGAACCCAGACGCAGACCACAGGATAATCCAAAAATCGTAGTTTAATGTTCAGT
Organism: Conger conger; assembly: GCF_963514075.1. Taxonomy (NCBI): domain Eukaryota; kingdom Metazoa; phylum Chordata; class Actinopteri; order Anguilliformes; family Congridae; genus Conger; species Conger conger. Next base: position 18,009,057 of record NC_083771.1, read on the forward strand.
GGTCAAAAGCCAAGAGATCCAGTACAAAGCCAAGAATGAAAAGCAAAAGAATAGTCAAAAAAACAAGCGAGAGGTCAAAATCCAGGAAATCACAGTGCGAAGGTACAAAAGGGCAAAAACAAACAGAGTCAAAAATACAAAACTACACGTCGAAAAAACCAGAAGATCAGATGAGCAAACAAAACAAGAGGGCAAGGCATGTACAGAAGTCAAGGCAAAGGGGTGTCTATCATGAATCTCAATAATAAGGCTTACACAAAATCGGCACTTACTACGATCAACGTTCTGACAAAGAAGCATACTGAGAATGGGGTTAAAATACAAGAGGGAAGGTGACAATCTAGGCGGGGCAGAGAAAAAGGTGGGCTAAACAAATAGACAACAGGTGGGGAAACATAATAGGGTAATAACATAACGGGAGGGAGATGGAAACGCGGACTGGATGCACGAAACAATACATGTAAAACATACGGCTCCGGATTATGGAGTAGACATTTGCATAGTTTGAAGACGTAGTGGTAGTTAGAGACAGGTGCGAACACTTTGCTGAAACTAAACGAGTAATCAGGGAAAGCATAGGGAGGCGGAGTTACAGAACAGTGCAGAAATACTAAGAGATTGCGTTAGTGAGTTAGTTACGTTAATATTTCTGAACTACCCAATAAAAGTGATTGTTAGTGAGTTAGTTAGACAGACAGTAAGTGTATTAATTGGATCAGTACTGTACAAAACCTAGATTAGTAGTAGTTAGTAAGAATCGTGCTTTACAACATTTAACTACCAAGAAAAAGCAGGAAGTAAGAATCGCGAGTTATAGAAAAAATGTTGAAAACCCGTAAACTACCGTAACCACCCGAATAGTGGGACACGCAGACAGGGGAGTGACTAGACTGGTAAACATTCAGACGCAGACATAACAGGGGAGGACAATAGAGAACTGTAATGGAAAACATAAACCAGGTAACTATGAAAAATGAATAATAAACAAGAATAAACATGAAAACATACAGAACAAATACAGAAACATTACAGGTTGAACTTTTACTATGTAGTTCTATCTGTAGATTTGTCCAATCAGGGCAAGTTTGTTACACAGTGACCATGTAGTCACAGTCTGGGGCCCTGTTATATACCATAAAGTTTAGTCAATCATCAACAAAAAGATCAATTCCAGAATCTGATACATTTATAAACCTCATTAACATAAAGTCAATATGTTCAAGCATGGAATATCCTAGTATTGAGATTTGCAGACATAACAGGGGAGGACAATAGAGAACTGTAATGGAAAACATAAACCAGGTAACTATGAAAAATGAATAATAAACAAGAATAAACATGAAAACATACAGAACAAATACAGAAACATTACAGGTTGAACTTTTACTATGTAGTTCTATCTGTAGATTTGTCCAATCAGGGCAAGTTTGTTACATAGTGACCATGTAGTCACAGTCTGGGGCCCTGTTATATACCATAAAGTTTAGTCAATCATCAACAAAAAGACCAATTCCAGAATCTGATACATTTATAAACCTCATTAACATAAAGTCAATATGTTCAAGCATGGAATATCCTAGTATTGAGATTTGCATGTGTCTGCTTTCTATTTTTTCAATGGTAGCTTTATCAAGGCGATAATGCCTCCAACTTTCTGCAGGAATGCGTGAGGTGGCACGTTGTGACTCCACGTTGTGAAGATAGGGATATTACCGCATTCTGCTGTTTTTGGATACTCTGTCCTAATGTCTGAGAAAACCCCAGCTGGGTTCTCATGCTTGACTGGACTGGAGGCCAAATGAATCTTAAAAAGGAGGGACCGGGTCCCTGCACACAGCACAACGCATGGACAAGGTGAGAGAGGAGAAGCAGCCATTTTAAGTCTCAGCTGGGCCAAAAGGAACTGAAGAGAGCAGTCTGCTAGCAAGCTGAGCTTGCATGCCGTCTCCTCCAACAGGTGGGGGTTGATCAATTTAATTGGTTAATGAATACGCTTAATTAATTAATTGATACATTTTAATAATCGCTTCATATATAATTATGCACACACACACACACACACACACCAACCACCTATACACCTACACTGGAGAATGAGCAGGAGTGAGTGTGTGTTTGAGCTATTAAAGGACCAAATAAGAAACCACGGTATTGCCAGAAACATACAAACAATGTATTTCTTGTATTCTTGCAATATATTGGCTTATTAAACTAGCACCAAAAGCAGTCGTAGATTATACCTTGAGATTATATAGGCTACCTTTTAAACAGATGGCATTGCAAACAGTGAATAGTCGAAGATATTGCTGGTTCCTGGATAATATGGCATGATATGCATTCAAAGAACAAAAGGGTATCTTGTTTGTTTTTTTAGTGTGCGGTGAATGATATTGTCCGAATATGAAACCAATGTGTCTTGTTTTACCCTGCATGACAGTTTAAAAATGATGATGTAGGCTGCAGTTCATCCATTACTGTCCTCCTGCCAGTAAGAGCTATGACTCCCCAACTCTACCTGTGCCTCCTGGTCCTGGGACACCTGTGCGTGGTGCTCTCTTGTCGGGTGGGGACGCTGGAGGAATGCCAGGCAGCCCCGTTCGTCCCCGGGCACAACCTGGCGGGAGAGGGCTTTGACGTCGTGAAGGTCCAGCACAAAGGCGCGTACATGATCGACCTCCAGACCTTCCTGGACTCGAGCGACTCGTGTACCCTCTGTGAGAACACGCTTCATGGAGACGAGCTCCAGAAACTGCCCCTGTCCGTGCTGGACTGGCGCTCCTTCACCAGCTGCAGGCAGGAGCTGTCCAGCACTCTGCTCGCAACCGTCACCTCCGTGGCCGACAGCGCGACCGACCTCATCGAGAACGACTGGACCGTGGGCCTGGGCCTCGGGGACATCGCCGATCTAACCATTGGTGGCAGGCACTCCACCGCGGTCGAGTTCGCCACTGAGGCCTCTGCGAGCGACAAGTCCGTCTTCACTTCTCACCAGCTCAGCTGTAGCCACTACAGGTGGGTCAAGCTTCCAAGCCTGTTAAAGAAATGAGCAGAACCGGTTTCTGGGTGATTCCAACAGGTTATTTTAATGTGACTTTTTTACATCCAAATTGGGTGATCTTAATTACATCCCTTTTTATACATAGTCCCTCAATTTTAGAGGACAGTTGCTTCTCAGTTGTTTCTGATTAGACAGGTGTATTCAATCGCTTCCTTCATGCAGGGATAAGAAAGATTCAGTATTCTTGGCCTTTGGTTGCCATTGAATCATTTGTCAAAACTAAGACCACTGAAGTTGTACCTCTGAAAGTCAAAGTAGCCATTATGAGGCTGAGAAATAAAAACAGTAAGATACATAGGCCACAAAATAGGCTTACTAAAACTAACGTTTGGAACATCATTAAGAAGAAAGAGAGCACCGTTGTATGTTTGGGATAATTGCTTTGCTGTGGGATAAAGCACCTTCCAATGAGTTTGGAGGCATTTGTGGTTGAAGTTGAGCATATAAAATGTACTATTCAGAATGAATTCTAAATGGATCTCGAGCAGTTCCTTTTGACCTACTCTACACATGTACACTTTTCTCTTGCCATGACTCTGATGCAAGTCAATCTTGGTCTCATCTGTCCACAAGACCTTTTTCCAGAATTGTAGGCTATTTTAGGTACTTCTTAACAATTTGTAACCTGGCCATCCAGTTTTTGCATCTTACAGTTTTGCCACTGTTTTTTTTGTTTGAAGTCTTCTAGAGACAGTAGTCACTGACACAGCTACAGCTGCATCCTGAAGAGTGCTTCTGATCTATTGGCCAGGCGTTTGGGGATTTTCATCATTATGGTCTTCTTTGGCCAACCAGCCCCTTCCCAATCATTGTTTTCACCAGTACTCTCTTTCTTTCTCATGATAGTCAAGATAGTTTATTTTGGTAAGCTTATTGTTTGGCCAATGTCTTTTGTTTTTCTCAGTGACATAATGGCTTCCTTGACTGTCTTTGGGATATCTGTGCCCCTCATGTTGACCTATGCCAATAACAGACTCCAAAGGCAAATCAAAGAGAATCAAGACTCCATACTGAAAGCTTTCTTATGCCTGCAGTGAGGTACCAATTGAATACTTTTGTCTCATAAGAAACAGCTGAGAAGCCAACTGTCCAAGTACTGCTGGTCCCCTAAAATGCAAGGCTATGTATAAAGAGGGATGCAGTCCCTACAAAGATCACCTGACACCCTCAAAGTAATGGTGACAGTCTGCAATGTAACCTCATCTTGCTGGAGTACAGAGCCAAAATACTTATGGACCTCACTGTATATGTCCATAAATGTGGAGGGTGAAACACGCGCTTCAAGAACATTTCAACAATATTAAATCATACGTATTTTCACTGGCAACATTGGAACTGTTATTTAAAGTTGAAAAATTTTAAAGAAAACATGGAAAATGTCACCGCAAGGTGATTAACCTTTTCAGAATGCTTTCTCTAACTTCATGTGAATCTTTTATCACTTTTATTCTGACTTGTAGCTACCGTGTCTCAGGAAACCCGCCTCTCAGCGCAGAGTTCCGACAGCAGCTGCGCTCTCTCCCGCAGGAGTACGACCCAAACACCCGCCACCTGTACGAGCGATTCATCCACACCTACGGAACGCACTACATCCAGCAGGTGCAACTGGGTGGTCGTCTGAGGAGGCTCACCTCTATCCGCACCTGCCTGGCCTCCGTCAACGGCCACTCGGCCACCAAGGTGAAGGACTGCCTGAACACGGGCCTCTCTGTGGGGCTGGGCTATCTGGAACCTTCCGCCACCACCAGCCAGTGCAGGACTCTGCTGGAGAACCAGGACATCCAGACGGGCTCCCAGCTGTCATACCTGAACCATGTCACCGAGATCCTGGGGGGACACAAGTGGCTGGGAGAGGTGTCCCTGTTCAAGAACGACTCTGTCGCCTTCCGAAAATGGCTGACCAGCCTCAAGGACGTCCCGGACATCGTGTCATACTCCCTGTTCCCCCTCCATGAGCTGATTCCCGACCCTGTAGTCAGGGGGAACGTGAAGTCCACGGTCAACCAATACCTGAAGGAGAACGGCATCCCAAAAGACGGTCCTCCCAAACAGTGTTTTGGGCAGCCCAACCTTTCTGCTGACTGCTGCCCCAAAAACCCAATGAGAGGCCGGCTCCGGGTGACTGTGATCAGGGCCTGGGGGTTGGACGGGGACCCCATTGGGAGGACAGAACCCTATGTGAAGTTCTGGTATGGACCCCACTTCCACGAGACCCACTCGATCAAATCGGAGGACAACCCCTACTGGAACCTGGTCTATGACCTGGGCCATGTGGAGGCCTATCACAAGCTGACGATGGAAGTGTGGGACAAGGATGTGTCATACGACGACCGCCTTGGCACCTGCCGTACACAACTGCAGGAGGGCAGCCACTCCCTCAGCTGCAATCTGAGTAAAGGAGGGGGCTTCTCCTACTCCTACACTCTCACATGCGACCCACAACTCAGCGGCTACCAGTGCGCCAAGTACAAGCCTGTCCCCCAGTGACTGGTCAGGGAACAACAGGCCAAATCCCATTCTTTTTAGTGATACTGATCTGGTCACAAAAATACCAGATGTGACCTTCTGTTATCACAAATTAACAAATAATTCCCTCTTGATTCTGTGGAGCGTCAATGAAAAGCGTCACTGAAAAGAACCTAATTACATTACATTACATACATGTGATCCTCCAGAGCAATGTCACTATCACCAATCTACTGTAGTGAATGTTTTAAAATAATCAGCACTTATTATCTTGATCTACCTATGATTATCTTGATTAATTAACTTATCTTGATGACCATCACACATTGTGTGTGTCCAGCCAAGTTCACAGATTTTCTGTTTCAGTGATTTCCACTTCATTAATCAAATAAATAAAGTGTTAGAATTGTATGGCTGACTTTCGATGTATTATTGTATCACTTCCCTCATTCAGGACATCCCTGTGCGATCACTTTAGTTCAGGAGGGCCTTTCCTTGACATCTCAAAATGAAGTTCACTGCAGCATCCCTTCAATTTCTTTTTTCTTTCTTCAAATTTTTGCTACATATGCTGCTTCGTTTTTCTGTGAGAGCCTTTTAAAATTTAGAGGGGCATCACTTAAAAAGTGGCAAGTTGCATGAAATCCACAGTTTAAATGGCCATAATTCATAACTACTTGCTGTCAATAAACATTCATCTCTAATTCTCTCTAAACCTCAAATTAATGTTGAAGTATTTTTTGTGCATTGCCAGTCAGGGGTGCCAATAATTTTGGAGCAGACAATAATCTGTATACATACAATTATTGGCAGCCTTAATGAAAATGAAGAAAAAAGGCTGCATATAATGAACAACACAGATAATAATCTTTATGCTATGTTCACACATATGGGACAACTATAAACTTTTATTTCAATACAGTTCCTTTCATGTTTTTTATTCAGTAATCAATTTTTTTTCTGAAAACCACAGGACTCAATATTATTGACACCCCTAACAATTAATGGAAATGAAAGTGAAAAGTGAAATTGCTTGGTTGCGTCTTAGGGTATCCAAGTCTCCAAAACGAATTCTAAAATGGCACCTTCCTCCCAACAAACTCTTTGGATGGGTGGCACGAGGTTGGTCATGCACACCATCAACATCCTGGGGCGGCCTGTAGCGTAGTGGTTAAGGTACATGACTGGGACCCGTAAAGTCGGTGGTTCAATCCCCAGTGCAGCCACAGTAAGATCCTTGAACAAGGCCCTTAACCCTGCATTGCTCCTGATTAATCTAATCAACTGTACGTTGCTCTGGATAAGAGCATCTGCCAAATACCATCCATCCATCCATTATCTGAACCCGCTTATCCTGATCAGGGTCGCAGGGGGGCTGGAGCCTATCCCAGCATACATTGGGCGAAAGGCAGGAATACACCCTGGACAGGTCGCCAGTCCATCGCAGGGCACACACACCATTCACTCACACACTCATACCTACGGGCAATTTAGACTCTCCAATCAGCCTAACCTGCATGTCTTTGGACTGTGGGAGGAAACCGGAGTACCCGGAGGAAACCCACGCAGACACGGGGAGAACATGCAAACTCCGCACAGAGAGGCCCCGGCCCAGGACCTCCTTGCTGTGAGGCGGCAGTGCTACCCACTGCACCATCCGTGCCGCCTCTGCCAAATACCATTAATGTAATTTAAAAAAGCGGTGGTTCATTGATGTTTTGGAGATATTTTGTTGCCATTGGTCCAGTGGCACCAATTAATGGCATCAATGCCATGGCATAATGAATTCAGCAAAGTACTGGGAAATTTTGGCAGAAAATCAGGATGTCTCTGCTAGGAAGCTGAGACTTGGTCATAGGTAGTTTGTCCTGCCAGACAATGACTCCAAACATACCTCAGAATCCACACAGGATTGGTCAAGTGAAAACGACATCCATGTTCTGCAGTGGCGATTTCAGTCTCAGACTCCATCAAAACCCAGTGGTGTGGTCTGCATGCAAAACCCAAGGATATCAATTATTACTGTCTATCTTACTGTGGCTGCACTGGGGATTGAACCACCGACTTTACGGGTCCCAGACCTGGTACTCACCGATGTTTCAATAACAAAGAGAGTTGATTACGGCGTAACATTCACTGTCACAAACCCTTGAGAAAGAAGTAACCAGTACGCATCGTTATAAAGAAGTAAAAGAATGTTTAATAATTACAACGCTAAACAGAGTCCTATAATAATAATATCCTTGTTAATTAAAGGTCCGTGATTCTGAAATCTCACCGTCTAAGTTGTTCTACAACGGGGTGAAACTTCTCCAAAGTTCGGTCTCTTAAAGTCACAGACAACTTGTTGGTAACGGGGGTCAAAGCGGCGTAGCTTCCAGCTGCATGTGAATTGATGTAGACGCGCTCTTGACAGCGTGCAGCTCCTATATAGTTGCATTCTTCTTGGCATGTGTTGCTCCGCGACGACCGCCGGCATTCTTAGCAACGGCTGCATCTGGTCCGGTCTCCAACGTGACGAGATGCTGCATCCTCTTTGTCCAAGTGCGTCTCTCAGCAACGGAATGCATGCTCCCCTCCACCTGCTGTTCTTCTGTGCACAGGGTGCACCTGTGGTAAAGTGAAGGGTGCCTGATGGGGGTATGGAGGGGACTGGGTCTGTTGAAGTTTCTGGAGTTGTTGTAGGCCTAACTCAATGACACACTGGTGAAGGAAGGTTCCCACTTGAGAACCTCTGTGAAGAGCTCTTTTGGCTGATTTAGGAACATCTGAGCTGGGCCTTGATTACTGAGATAAACTCAAAATGCTGAACGGCCCCCTAATTAAAAGCACCATAAAAAATAACATCATATCTGAGACGGGTGCGTGGGGGTTGGACCCAAAATGCACGACTCAGAAACAATAGTAAAATAAAGTCCCGTTAGGGCTTTATTCGGGACGAGTCCCAGGAGCGTAGTCAATACAAGCAAAGTCCATACACGAAGATCCAGCCAAACAAATACAAAACAAACAAGAAGCACGGTGCCGAGGGAAGAGGCAATCTCGTAGTCGGTAGGCGTGCAGGGAGGTCCGGTAGCAGGAGAGCTGTCAGCGGGGCAGATGAACAGGCGGACGGCAGGCAGAGGCGTAGTCGTGGGCGAAGCGGGAGTCGAAACCATGAAACAATCAGCGGGGCAAAAGTACAAAAACGGTAGGCGGGGACGTAGTCGAGAAACAAAACGAAGGTCACAAAACAGAAATCAATAGTCGATGGTCAGTAAACAGGCGTGGATCGTAACGTGTAATCAAACAGTAAATAATGCTCAAGAGTTGCGTGAAAAAACAGAGGCAGACAATTTCGCAGTGAACAGTTGCGCGACTGGGCTATAAATGCAGGTGCAGACAGGTGTAGACAATTAGTTAGAGCGTAGCAAGGAAATGGAAAACAGGTGCGATGGATGACAAGTTTAACAAGGAGATTAGTAATCGTTAGTAATAAACCTATCCTGCCCTAGCATTAGTAAATTAGTAAATGACATGCACGAGAAACGTAAGGTGACATGAACACATGATTAGTCTTGTTAGTTTCTACCCAATCCTGATCTAGCGTTAGTAGTTTTAGTAAATAGACAAATAGAAACATTAGGGGAGTGAAGGACAGAACGAGAGAGAGAGAGAGAGAGAGAAAAGGCGGAACGCAAGGTTTGCGGAAAAACATGTAAAAGTGTATGCATAACAACGACCAGTTAACGTAACAATAAACATAAATCAAAACATGACACAACGCGAAACTAAGACGATAACCACTAAACATAACCAGGAAAATAATCGTACGAAAACATAACTAGACATGACGAGAAAAAAAATCGTAACAAGAAATAAACTAAACAACATGACGAACCTAGACTAACATAATACATGATAAGACACTACGTGACTAAGACAACATGAAAAAACATAAATCAACATAAAACATGGTGAGACAGACCTGAAACGTGACAATATCCTGTGTAATGTAAAATATAGGGTCATAGGCTATCAAATGAGGATAGTTGCTCAGCTGAAAAATATGCTCACTGATTTCCATCCATCCATCCATTATCTTAACCCGCTTATCCTGAACAGGGTTGCAGGGGGGCTGGAGCCTATCCCAGCATACATTGGGCGAAAGGCAGGAATACACCCTGGACAGGTCGCCAGTCCATCGCAGGGCACACACACCAGGCACTCACACACTCATACCTACGGGCAATTTAAACTCTCCAATCAGCCTAACCTGCATGTCTTTGGACTGTGGGAGGAAACCGGAGTACCTGGAGGAAACCCACGCAGACACGGGGAGAACATGCAAACTCCACACAGAGAGGCCCCGGTCAACGGGGATTCGAACCCAGGACCTCCTTGCTGTGAGGCGGCAGTGCGACCCACTGCACCATCCGTGCCGCCTGCTCACTGATTTATTTATTAATTTATAAATCTGTTCGGAAATTATTTTTATATCATGCAGTCGTACATACAGACGAGAACTGTATTTATTTCTATGTCTGCTTCTGTATGTTACATTACACTACATTACATTATTGGCATTTGTATGTTGTATGTGTCGCATCATTTACAGTAGTGGTTACAAAACTGGTCGCAAAATGTGACCATTTAGTCACAGTCTGGGGCCCTGTTATATACCATGCAGTTTAGTCAATGATCGACAAAAATACCAATTCCAGAATCTGATACGTTTATAAACCTCATTAACATAAAGTGAATATGTTCAAGCATGGAATATCCTAGTGTTGAGATTTCTATTTAACTAGAACAACAAATTAATTGCTTGTCGGGAATTGGGAATTGTCTGCTTTCAATTTTTTCAATGTTTCCTTTATCAAGCCAATAATGCCTCCAATTTTCTGCATTAATGTACTCTGTAGGACAGGTAATGTAAGACACTAGATTAGAAATATACTGTAAATGAAGATTTAAGAGAAAATCATATGCTTTAAGGTGGGTAATGAGGTTTTTGATAAAAGCAATACTTACTTGATTTGAAAAACCAACATGAGCCACGTTGTGGCTCCACGTTGTGAAGATAGGGGTATTACCGCATTCTGCTGTTTTTGGATACTCTGTCCTAATGTCTGAGAAAACCCCAGCTGGGTTCTCATGCTTGACTAGACTGAAGGCCAAATGAATCTTGAAAAGGAGGGACCGGGTCCCTGCACACAGCACAACGCATGGACAAGGTGAGAGAGGAGAAGCAGCCATTTTAAGTCTCAGCTGGGTCAACAGGAACTGAAGAGAGCAGTCTGCTAGCAAGCTGAGCTTGGCTGCATGTCATCTCCTCCAACAGGTGAAGCTGAATGGGGGTTGATCAATTTAATTGGTTAATGAATATGCTTAATTAATTAATTGATACATTTTAATAATTACTCTCAATACCTGAATGGGGATTAGATTATTATTAGATTATTATATACATTTGCAGAGATATATATAAACATGCGCACACAAACACACACACACACATCTACCTGGAGAATGAGCAGGTGTGTGTTTCAGCTACATATTCAAAGAACAAAATAAGAAACATACAAACTAATGTATTTCCCAAACACATTTATTCTTGCAATATACTTGTCTAATTTAACTTGGAGTACTCCAAAAGCCTTGAGATTATATCGGCGACCTTTTAAACAGACGGCATTGCAAACAGTGAATATAGTCAAAGATGCTGATCGGTGCATAACATGATATTGCATACACACTCAGAACAAAAGGGTTCTCTGGTTTGTCTCCAAAGGGGAACCATTTTCCACCTTTATGGAACCCTCTATGGTCTGTGTGAAAATTGTGAAAGCCCCCAGATTTAACCATTTTGCCTTTTCTCCTGCCAGTGAGAGCTATGACTCCCCAACTCTACCTGTGCCTCCTGGTCCTGGGACACCTGTGCGTGGTGCTCTCTTGTCGGGTGGGGAAGCTGGAGGAATGCCAGGCAGCCCCGTTCGTCCCCGGGCACAACCTGGCGGGAGAGGGCTTTGACGTCGTGAAGGTCCAGCACAAAGGTGCGTACGTAATCGACCTCCAGACCTTCCTGGACTCGAGCGACTCGTGCACCCTCTGTGAGAACACGCTTCACAGGGACGAGCTCCAGAAACTGCCGCTGTCCGTGCTGGACTGGCGCTCCTTCACCAGCTGCAGGCAGGAGCTGTCCAGCGCTCTGCTCGCAACCGTCACCTCCGTGGCCGACAGCACGACCGACCTCATCGAGAACGACTGGACCGTGGGCCTGGGCCTCGGGGACATCGCCGATCTAACCATTGGTGGCAGCCACTCAACCGCGGTCGAGTTCGCCACTGAGGCCTCTGCGAGCGACAAGTCCGTCTTCACTTCTCACCAGCTCAGCTGTAGCCACTACAGGTGGGTCAGGCCGCCAAAATAAGAGTCTGTTAAAGAAATGAGCAGAACCGGTTTCTGGCTGATTCCAACAGGTTATTTTAATGTGACTTTTTTTACATCCAAATTTGGTGATCTTAATTACATCCCTTTTTATACATAGTCCCTCAATTTTAGAGGACCAAAAGTAATTGGACAGTTGCTTCTCAGTTGTTTCTGATTAGACAGGTGTATTCAATCGCTTCCTTCATGCAGGGATAAGAATGATTCAGTATTCTTGGCCTTTGGTTGCCATTGAAATTGCCATTGAATCATTTGTCAAAACTAGGACCACTGAAGTTGTACCACTGAAAGTCAAAGTAGCCATTATGGGGCTGAGAAATAAAAACAGTAAGATACATAGGCAACAAAATAGGCTTACTAAAACAAATGTTTGGAACGTCATTAAGAAGAAAGAGAGCACCGGTGTATGTTTGGGATAATTGCTTTGCTGTGGGATAAAGCACCATCCAATGAGTTTGGAAGCATTTGTGGTTGAAGTTGAGCAGATAAAATGTACTATTCAGAATGAATTCTAAATGGATCTCGAGCAGTTCCTTTTGACCTACTCTACACATGTACACTTTTCTCTTGCCATCACTCTGATGCAAGTCAATCTTGGTCTTATCTGTCCACAAGACCTTTTTCCAGAATTGTAGGCTCTTTTAGGTACTTCTTAAAAATTTGTAACCTGGCCATCCAGTTTTTGCATCTTACAGTTTTGCCACTGTTTTTTTGTTTGAAGTCTTCTAGAGACAGTAGTCACTGACACAGCTACAGCTGCATCCTGAAGAGTGCTTCTGATCTATTGACCAGGCGTTTGGGGATTTTCATCATTATGGTGGTAAATTGGTCTTCTTTGGCCAACCAGCCCCTTCCCAATCATTGTTTTCACCAGTACTCTCTTTCTTCCTCATGATAGTCAAGATAGTTTATTTTGGTAAGCTTATTGTTTGGCCAATGTCTTTTGTTTTTCTCAGTGACATAATGGCTTCCTTGACTGTCATTGGGATATCTGTGCCCCTCATGTTGACCTATGCCAATAACAGACTCCAAAGGCAAATCAAAGAGAATCAAGACTCCATACTGAAAGCTTTCTTATGCCTGCAGTGAGGTACCAATTGAATACATTAGTCTCATAAGAAACACCTGAGAAGCCAACTGTACTGCTGGTCCCCCTAAAATGCAAGGCTATGTATAAAGAGGGATGCAGTCCCTACAAATATCACCTGACACCCTCAAAGTAATGGTGACAGTCTGCAATGTAACCTCATCTTGCTGGAGTACAGAGCCAAAATACTTATGGACCTCACTGTATATGTCCATGAATGTGGAGGGTGAAACACGCGCTTCAAGAACATTTCAACAATATTAAATCATATGTATTTTCACTGGCAACATTGGAACTGTTATTTAAATTTTAAAAAAACATTTTAAAGAAAACATGGAAAATGTCACCGCAAGGTGATTAACCTTTTCAGAATGCTTTCTCTGACTTCATGTGAATCTTTTATCACTTTTATTCTGACTTGTAGCTACCGTGTCTCAGGAAACCCGCCTCTAAGCGCAGAGTTCCGACAGCAGCTGCGCTCTCTCCCGCAGGAGTACGACCCGAACACCCGCCACCTGTACGAGCGATTCATCAACACCTACGGAACACACTACATCCAGCAGGTGCAACTGGGCGGTCGTCTGACGAGGCTCACCTCCATCCGCACCTGCCTGGCCACCGTCAACGGCCACTCGGCCACCAAGGTGAAGGACTGCCTGAACACGGGCCTCTCTGTGGGGCTGGGCTATCTGGAACCTTCCGCCACCACCAGCCAGTGCAGGACTCTGCTGGAGAACCAGGACAGCCAGACGGGCTCCCAGCTGTCATACCTTAACCATGTCACCGAGATCCTGGGGGGACACAAGTGGCTGGGAGAGGTGTCCCTGTTCAAGAACGACTCTGTCGCCTTCCGAAAATGGCTGACCAGCCTCAAGGACGTACCAGACATCGTGTCGTACTCCCTGTTCCCCCTCCATGAGCTGATTCCCGACCCTGTTGTCAGGGGGAATGTGAAGTCCGCGGTCAACCAATACCTGAAGGAGAACGGCATCCCAAAAGACGGTCCTCCCAAACAGTGTTTTGGGCAGCCCAACCTTTCTGCTGACTGCTGCCCCCAAAACCCAATGAGAGGCCGGCTCCGGGTGACTGTGATCAGGGCCTGGGGGTTGGACGGGGACCCCGTTGGGAGAACAGAACCCTATGTGAAGTTCTGGTATGGACCCCACTTCCACCAGACCCACTGGATCAAATCGGAGGACAACCCCTACTGGAACCTGGTCTATGACCTGGGCCACGTGGAGGCCTATCACGAGCTGACGATGGAAGTGTGGGACAAGGACGTGTGGAACGACGACCACCTTGGCACCTGCCGTACACGACTGCAGGAGGGCAGCCACTCTCTCAGCTGCAATCTCAGTAAAGGAGGGGGCTTCTCCTACTCCTACACTCTCACCTGCGACCCACAACTCAGCGGCTACCAGTGTGCCAAGTACAAGCCTGCCCCCCAGTGACCAGTCAGGGAACAACAGGCCAAATCCCATTCTTTTTAGTGATACTGATCTGGTCACAAAAATACCAGATGTGACCTTCTGTTATCACAAATTAACAAATAATTCCCTCTTGATTCTGTGGAGCGTCAATGAAAAGCGTCACTGAAAAGAACCTAATTACATTACATTACATGTATGTGATCCTCCAGAGCAATGTCACTATCACCAATCTACTGTAGTGAATGTTTTAAAATAATCAGCACTTATTATCTTGATCTACCTATGATTATCTTGATTAATTAACTTATCTTGATGACCATCACACATTGTGTGTGTCCAGCCAAGTTCACAGATTTTCTGTTCCAGTGATTTCCACTTCATTAATCAAATAAATAAAGTGTTAGAATTGTATGGCTGACTTTCGAGGTATTATTGTCACTTCAGTCATTCAGGACATCCCTGTGCGATCATTTTAGTTCAGGAGGGCCTTTCCTTGACATCTCAAAATGAAGTTCACTGCAGCATCCCTTAAATTTCTTTTTTTTTGTGCAGTGCTAGGCAAAGATGAGGAATAGAAATCTTGCAAATTTTTGCTAGATATGCTGCTTCGTTTTTCTGTGAGAGCCTTTTAAAATTTAGAGGGGCATCACTTAAAAAGTGGCAAGTTGCATGAAATCCACAGTTTAAATGGCCATAATTCATAACTACTTGCTGTCAATAAACATTCATCTCTAATTCTCTCTAAACCTCAAATTAATGTTGAAGTATTTTTTGTGCATTGCCAGTCAGGGGTGCCAATAATTTTGGAGCCGACTATACATTATTACTGTATACATACAATTATTGGCACCCTTATTGAAAATGAAGAAAAAAGGCTGCATATAATAAACAACACAGATAATAATCTTTATGCTATGTTCAAACATATGGGACAACTATAAACTTTTATTTCAATACAGTTCCTTTCATGTTTTTTATAATCAATTTTTTTTCTGAAAACCACAGGTCTCAATATTATTGACACCCCTAACAATTCATGGAAATGAAAGTGAAAAGTGAAATTGCTTGGTTGCGTCTTAGGGTATCCAAGTCTCCAAAACTAATTCTAAAATGGCACCTTCCTCCCAACAAACTCTTTGGATGGGTGGCACGAGGTTGGCCATGCACACCATCAACATCCTGGGGCGGCCTGTAGCATTGTGGCTAAGGTACATGACTGGGACCCGTAAAGTTGGTGGTTCAATCCCCAGTGCAGCCACAGTAAGATCCTTGAACAAGGCCCTTAACCCTGCATTGCTCCTGATTAATCTAATCAACTGTACGTTGCTCTGGATAAGAGCATCTGCCAAATACCATCCATCCATCCATTATCTGAACCCGCTTATCCTGATCAGGGTCGCAGGGGGGCTGGAGCCTATCCCAGCATACATTGGGCGAAAGGCAGGAATACACCCTGGACAGGTCGCCAGTCCATCGCAGGGCACACACACCATTCACTCACACACTCATACCTACGGGCAATTTAGACTCTCCAATCAGCCTAACCTGCATGTCTTTGGACTGTGGGAGGAAACCGGAGTACCCGGAGGAAACCCACGCAGACACGGGGAGAACATGCAAACTCCGCACAGAGAGGCCCCGGCCCAGGACCTCCTTGCTGTGAGGCGGCAGTGCTACCCACTGCACCATCCGTGCCGCCTCTGCCAAATACCATTAATGTAATTTAAAAAAGCGGTGGTTCATTGATGTTTTGGAGATATTTTGTTGCCATTGGTCCAGTGGCACCAATTAATGGCATCAATGCCATGGCATAATGAATTCAGCAAAGTACTGGGAAATTTTGGCAGAAAATCAGGATGTCTCTGCTAGGAAGCTGAGACTTGGTCATAGGTAGTTTGTCCTGCCAGACAATGACTCCAAACATACCTCAGAATCCACACAGGATTGGTCAAGTGAAAACGACATCCATGTTCTGCAGTGGCGATTTCAGTCTCAGACTCCATCAAAACCCAGTGGTGTGGTCTGCATGCAAAACCCAAGGATATCAATTATTCTGTAACGTTCTGCTTGGGGCAAATTAATCATTATTAAAATGCAGTACTTTACACATGATGGAAAATAAAGCTCATGTCAAAAACTGTATTATTTGTTAGTTGACAGTATTATTTGTGCATATTTACCAATAATTCTGGAGCCCACTGCAAAACTGCAGCATTCAACTAAACTGGCCCCATTTTTCTCCAATTATTATAGGCTACTATTATGTTATTGTCTAATATGTGCAACACATTTGTTTGTATTTATTTTTGGCTTTTTTATCTTTATTCGACATTGGCTTCTATGACTTGTTGTGGATTATCTTTTGATTCAGATAGAACCCATAATATGGCTATTAATAGGCTAATAAATATAGATAATTGTTACGACCTGGTACTCACCGATGTTTCAATAACAAAGAGAGTTGATTACGGCGTAACATTCACTGTCACAAACCCTTGAGAAAGAAGTAACCAGTACGCATCGTTATAAAGAAGTAAAAGAATGTTTAATAATTACAACGCTAAACAGAGTCCTATAATAATAATATCCTTGTTAATTAAAGGTCCGTGATTCTGAAATCTCACCGTCTAAGTTGTTCTACAACGGGGTGAAACTTCTCCAAAGTTCGGTCTCTTAAAGTCACAGACAACTTGTTGGTAACGGGGGTCAAAGCGGCGTAGCTTCCAGCTGCATGTGAATTGATGTAGACGCGCTCTTGACAGCGTGCAGCTCCTATATAGTTGCATTCTTCTTGGCATGTGTTGCTCCGCGACGACCGCCGGCATTCTTAGCAACGGCTGCATCTGGTCCGGTCTCCAACGTGACGAGATGCTGCATCCTCTTTGTCCAAGTGCGTCTCTCAGCAACGGAATGCATGCTCCCCTCCACCTGTATAGGGAAACACAAAAACACAGCAGTACCCAGCCCAAAACAGCCAAAAAGCAACAGCATTATACATCCCAAAACACTGGGACGTAACAATAATATAGATAAATAAATTGCGATTTAATTCATTACATACAGTAAGGGCAACATGGCTCAGGTGGTCCCCTGCCCGGGCTGTGTCGAAGTGTCCCTGAGCAAGACACCTAACCCCCAAATGCTCCTGACGTGCTGGTTGGTGCCTTGCATGGCAGCCAATCGCTGTCGGTGTGTGAGTGTGTGTATGAATGGGTGAATGGAGAAGCATCAATTGTACAGCACTTTGGATAAAGGCGCTATATAAATGCCAACCATTTACCATTTAGGGGCTATTGCAACCTTCAGGGAGGAGGGAGGTCTATGTGGTACTGCTGTTCTTCTGTGCACAGGGTGCACCTGTGGTAAAGTGAAGGGTGCCTGATGGGGGTATGGAGGGGACTGGGTCTGTTGAAGTTTCTGGAGTTGTTGTAGGCCTAACTCAATGACACACTGGTGAAGGAAGGTTCCCACTTGAGAACCTCTGTGAAGAGCTCTTTTGGCTGATTTAGGAACATCTGAGCTGGGCCTTGATTACTGAGATAAACTCAAAATGCTGAACGGCCCCCAAATTAAAAGCACCATAAAAAATAACATCATATCCTGTGTAATGTAAAATATAGGGTCACAGGCTATCAAATGAGGACAGTTGCTCAGCTGAAAAATATGCTCACTGATTTATTTATTAATTTATAAATCTGTTCGGAAATTATTTTTATATCATGCAGTCGTACATACAGACGAGAACTGTATTTGTTTCTATGTCTGCTTCTGTATGTTACATTACACTACATTACATTATTGGCATTTGTATGTTGTATGTGTCGCATCATTTACAGTAGTGGTTACAAAACTGGTCGCAAAATGTGACCATTTAGTCACAGTCTGGGGCCCTGTTATATACCATGCAGTTTAGTCAATGATCGACAAAAATACCAATTCCAGAATCTGATACGTTTATAAACCTCATTAACATAAAGTGAATATGTTCAAGCATGGAATATCCTAGTGTTGAGATTTCTATTTAACTAGAACAACAAATTAATTGCTTGTCGGGAATTGGGAATTGTCTGCTTTCAATTTTTTCAATGTTTCCTTTATCAAGCCAATAATGCCTCCAATTTTCTGCATTAATGTATTCTGTAGGACAGGTAATGTAAGACACTAGATTAGAAATATACTGTAAATGAAGATTTAAGAGAAAATCATATGCTTTAAGGTGGGTAATGAGGTTTTTGATAAAAGCAATACTTACTTGATTTGAAAAACCAACATGAGCCACGTTGTGGCTCCACGTTGTGAAGATAGGGTTATTACCGCATTCTGCTGTTTTTGGATACTCTGTCCTAATGTCTGAGAAAACCCCAGCTGGGTTCTCATGCTTGACTAGACTGAAGGCCAAATGAATCTTGAAAAGGAGGGACCGGGTCCCTGCACACAGCACAACGCATGGACAAGGTGAGAGAGGAGAAGCAGCCATTTTAAGTCTCAGCTGGGTCAACAGGAACTGAAGAGAGCAGTCTGCTAGCAAGCTGAGCTTGGCTGCATGTCATCTCCTCCAACAGGTGAAGCTGAATGGGGGTTGATCAATTTAATTGGTTAATGAATATGCTTAATTAATTAATTGATACATTTTAATAATTACTCTCAATACCTGAATGGGGATTAGATTATTATTAGATTATTATATACATTTGCAGAGATATATATAAACATGCGCACACAAACACACACACACACAACTACCTGGAGAATGAGCAGGTGTGTGTTTCAGCTACATATTCAAAGAACAAAATAAGAAACATACAAACTAATGTATTTCCCAAACACATTTATTCTTGCAATATACTTGTCTAATTTAACTTGGAGTACTCCAAAAGCCTTGAGATTATATCGGCGACCTTTTAAACAGACGGCATTGCAAACAGTGAATATAGTCAAAGATGCTGATCGGTGCATAACATGATATTGCATACACACTCAGAACAAAAGGGTTCTCTGGTTTGTCTCCAAAGGGGAACCATTTTCCACCTTTATGGAACCCTCTATGGTCTGTGTGAAAATTGTGAAAGGGCCCCCAGATTTAACCATTTTGCCTTTTCTCCTGCCAGTGAGAGCTATGACTCCCCAACTCTACCTGTGCCTCCTGGTCCTGGGACACCTGTGCGTGGTGCTCTCTTGTCGGGTGGGGACGCTGGAGGAATGCCAGGCAGCCCCGTTTGTCCCCGGGCACAACCTGGCGGGAGAGGGCTTTGACGTCATGAAGCTCCAGCACAAAGGCGAGTACGTGATCGACCTCCAGACCTTCCTGGACTCGAGCGACTCGTGCACCCTCTGTGAGAACACGCTTCATGGAGACGAGCTCCAGAAACTGCCGCTGTCCGTGCTGGACTGGCGCTCCTTCACCAGCTGCAGGCAGGAGCTGTCCAGCGCTCTGCTCGCAACCGTCACCTCCGTGGCCGACAGCACGACCGACCTCATCGAGAACGACTGGACCGTGGGCCTGGGCCTCGGGACATGGCCCATCTAACCATTGGTGGCAGCCACTCCACCGCGGTCGAGTTCGCCACTGAGGCCTCTGCGAGCGACAAGTCCGTCTTCACTTCTCACCAGCTCAGCTGTAGCCACTACAGGTGGATCAAGCCGCCAAAATAACAGTCTGTTAAATTAGCAGAACCAGTTTCTGGCTGATTCCAACAGGTTTCCAGATTACCGTTACACCAGTGTAGGGTCATTTGCACGGGGCACCAAATTAACTGTAGGGTTTTTACTCTCTGCGAAACCAGGGCGCCAATTAATGTTATGTAGCAGTATAACTGCAAAAAGTAATCGGTCTCATAAAATTACTGTTATCAGAAACATCTAACCACAAATTTAGTCTTAATTAATAATTAAAATAACCAATTTAATGATTAAACATACCGATAACCTGAAGGTTGGAAGTTCTGAAAGACTGCTTTAACTCGGCTCTCATGTCTATGAGACGCCAAAACAGACACCGGGTTTAATAAAATATATTTATTAAACAAACATACAAACACAGAAGAGATAAACTAACGGGAAGTTAGTAGGGTAAATTAGTAGGGTGTGTGTGTGTGTGTGTCCTTTGAACAAAGGAAAGGTAAAAGTGGGAGTGTTTGTGTTAGCTGGGGAAAGAGAGGCTAGAGTTTTACTGTAATTACATACGCGAAAGACGGCGAATCAATTCACGTATATATGTGGCTAACAAAAATACATTCAAACGGTAACACAGACAAATAGAAAAACACATTCACAATATCAATCAAGACTAAACTAAACACTGGCTGTGCCTGAATGTGTGTTGTCTTACTGAGTCCATACACTGGATCCAAAAGACGTGCTGTCCTTGTAGGAGCGGCGATGGTAATGTGAATGATGTCCTGGAGAGGTGCGCAGAGCTGGGATGTTCCCGTGGGCTGCGCGTTGTTGTCTGGTCCGCTCGGTTGCTGGAAGGTCACTGGTCCTTTTTCCGGGTGGAAAAGTTTGTTGCTGTTGTTCGTTGGTGAGCTTTGCAGGGGTAAACTGATGTAGCGTTCCGCGTACACCAGTTTCCACTCGCTATAGGCCACTAAGTTACCGCGAGGTAACTGGGTGTGTCTGTAGGCCTGGTAGTGCGCTGTGCAGCATTCAGCCTCTGTCCGATTCTCGGAGCAGATGAGCTGAAGCGAATGGCCAAAAAGGTACAATAAGTCAGGTTCTTGGCTTAAAACATTGTTACAAGACCATTGTAAATCCCTTCCTATCATTGAAAACGTCTCACTTACATGTTGACCCCCTGCCTATGTTTATAGTCCTTAAATCTGGGTTTCAAACTGTACATTTGTCGGGCGGTCAAATGTACCAAAGCATTGTACAGATATACAGCAATTAAATCTCATTGGTTGAAAAATGGCTCCAACTGCCACAGCCAATGGCAGGATGGGGGGGTTATTCTGATCGTGTTGTTCGTTCGTTCTTTCTTGCTCACAATATAGTTGGTTAGCTAAAGTGAAAACTATAAATATTGTTGTCTAGCACACCAAAGTCAAGATCTTATAAAGTCACCTGTTTGGCAAACATTTTCTTACTAGAAGACTACGAAAAGATGGCAGGCGCTGTTGCGTTTGTCCCTGTCAGCTTTCCAAAACAAAACGTGTGTGGGAAGCATAAACAGTGTAGTGATTTGGATGGATGAATGGATGGATGGATGGATGGATGAAATAAAGTAATCATATTTAATATTTAGCTGCAAATCCTTTGCAATCAATAACTGTCTGAAGTCTATGACCCATAGATATCACCAGATGCTGCATATCTTCCCTGATGATGCTCTGTCAGGCCTGTACTGCCGCCCTCTTCAGCCCCTGCTTGTTTGAGGGGCTGCTTGCCTTCAGTCTGGTCTTCAGCAAGTGAAATGCATGCTCAGTTGGATTGATGTCAGGAGATTGACTTGGCCAGTCAATAGTGTTGAGCGATTAGCTGACATTTAGGTGTTTTTTTCAGTGTAGTCAATTTGAATGTAACATTGTACGTTCCATGCTTGAACATTGTAGCCTATTGTAGCCTACTTCAGAACACCACAAGTACTATCCGCTACAATGCTTCTATTCACAAGCTAGGCTCTGATTGGGGCAAACACTATTTCCAAAACGACCAATCACACACATGTAATGTCACACATGAAGAAAAGGAGATAGACACACACAACAATTAGGCTACAATGTACAGCAGACGTTCACATTACAGTCACATTCACTCACAGCTGACCAGCTACAACATTGAGGAGGCAGAATCGTCACATAGCCCCCACTCAAGTGGTCTCCAGTCTCCGACGACCCCACAGTAGTTAGACAGCCCACCTCAAAGTCCCTTAGACAGTCAGAGGGTCTCCCCTGTCACCCGGGCTGGCGACTGGGGAGCGGAACGGGCTCTTCTGGCATTGGAGGGGTGGAGGAAGCAGGGTGCCCATTGCCTTGTCTGCCCGCTGCTGTTTCAGCGGCGTATGGCTATGGTGCAAGCCGGTCTTGGTGCAGCACCACCTGGTGGCCACGGTTTGGCATGCACACCCGGTAGGTTACCTCACTGAGGCGGTGGATAACCTCGCCAAGCCCCTGCCAGTGGGCTGCAGCGGACGGGCCACTCGGCAGCGAATCCTCTGGGACAGCCGCTTTTTCTTTGGGGCGGTGTGGGGGGTAAAGGTTGATGGCTGAGTGGCATTGGCGGTGTTGACAACAGCGCCCCAGCGGGCCAGTAAGTCCAGGCCAATGATGCACGCAGCGCTGATGTCGACCAGCCAGAACTCGTGCGTTACTCCTTGTCCCCCGGTTTCTACGTTCACCGTCTTCTTGCCCAGTTTTTGCCCCGTCACCGACTGCAGTTGGGTGGTCGTTGGTTCCCTGATGGTGTTTGGGAGCGTCCCTGGCTGCATGAGGGAGATGGTGGCGCCTGTGTCAATCAGTGCTCGGCAGGCCCGCCCCTCCAGGCTGTGGTGCAGGTACAGTCCGCCTGCTTTGCCTATCCGGCCCCCCGTGGTCGTGCAATTTGCTTGTCTGCCCTTACAAGGGCAGCACGGAATTGCTCGGAATCCGCCTTGAAAAAGGCAGATGGAACTTTTGCTTGTGCAGGTGGGGCCAGGCTAGCTGTCAGCATGACGGGTCGTTGTTGATTGAGTGTCATCGCCGTTCTCGCAGTTTCCCTCTTTAACCAAATTTGTTAGTCCAGACCATCAAGCTGTCTGCCCATCTCTTGTAGCCTCTATCCCACTTCTGGACACCAATGTAGCGAGCGGCGCAGTTAATGGAGACTGAGACAGACATTTCTCGAATCACTCCAATGGACTCGCCATTGGTGAGGGTCCTGCAGGTTGTTCTGCGAAGAGAAAGAAGAGAGTTGGTTAAAGGCAGCTTGTTCAAGTGATTTGGATGGAAAAGGAAGAACAGACAACAGATGGAAGCTCTGGATGATGGCAGGGTCCAGAGTGGGATTCTTCAGGCGAGGGGTAATGTGGGCCCTCTTGAAGGATGAGGGGGAACATCCAAAAGAGTTTATGGAGAGGTGACAAATGGCAGGCAGAGGGGAGGTGGTGCACTTGGACTTGGACCCAATAGTTGCATCGCCAGGGTCACTGACAACATACACTGAAAAGTATATCAGAAAGCAAAAATGATATAACTATTTTATTTACTTTTCTTCTGTCTTGTAGTTACGTTTCCAGTAATGCACAATATCACGCTTATCATATATCACTCTTTTAACGCTCTTTTATTTGTATTTTTTGTATTTGTATTCATTTTTATTTGTGTGTCTCAGGAAACCCACCTCTCAGCGCAGAGTTCCAACAGCAGCTGTGCTCTCTCCCGCAGGAGTACAATCTGAGCACACAGCACCTGTACAAACGATTCATCCACACCTACGGAACGCACTACATCCGGCAGGTGCAACTGGGCGGTCGTCTGAGGAGGCTCACCTCCATCCGCACCTGCCTGGCCTCCGTCAACAGCCACTCAGCCACCAAGGTGAAGGACTGCCTGAACACGGGCCTCTCTGTGGGGCTGGGCTATCTGGAACCTTCCGCCACCACCAGCCAGTGCAGGACTCTGCTGGAGAACCAGGACATCCAGACGGGCTCCCAGCTGTCATACCTTAACCATGTCACCGAGATCCTGGGGGGACACAAGTGGCTGGGAGAGGTGTCCCTGTTCAAGAACGACTCTGTCGCCTTCCGAAAATGGCAGACCAGCCTCAAGGACGTACCAGACATTGTGTCGTACTCCCTGTTCCCCCTCCATGAGCTGATTCCCAACCCTGTCGTCAGGGGTAACGTGAAGTCCACGGTCAACCAATACCTGAAGGAGAATGCCATCCCAAAAGTCGGTCCTCCCAAACAGTGTTTTGGGCAGCCCAACCTTTCTGCTGACTGCTGCCCCCAAAACCCAATGAGAGGCCGGCTCCGGGTGAAGGTGATCAAGGGGGCTGGATGGGGACCCAGTGAAGAGGCCAGAACCCTATGTGAAGTTCAGGTATGGACCCCACTTCCACCAGACCCACTGGATTGACTCAGAGGACAACCCCTACTGGAAATTGCCCATTTGGGACAAAGAATAAACTGAACTGAACTGAACTGGTCTATGACCTGGGCCACGTGGAGGCCTTGCACCAGCTGAAGATGGAAGTGTGAGACGTATCAGTATCACCCATTCTTTTTAGTGATACTGATCTGGTCACAAACATACCAGAAGTGACCTACTGTTATAATCAATGAACAAATAATTCCCTCTGATTATGTGGAACTTGAGGTCTACAATAACTAATGAAAAGAACGTAATCCTCCAGAGTAATCAAACATGCATGTCACTATCACCATCTACTGCAAGGAATGTCTTGAAATAATCTGCACTTATTACTGCGTTATCTTGATGACTATCACACATTGTGTGCGTCCAGCCAAATTCGAAATGACCTGATGATCTATTGTTCCCACTTTATCAATCAACTTAATAAACAAATTGTATAACTGACTTTCCATGTTTTATTGTGTCATGTACCCCTTCAGTCTCACCAGCCCAGGGTTTGTGAGGGTTCTTTGCATTCATTCCTTTTTTCAGCCTACAATCTTCAATCATTATGATAACAGGATATACCAATTAAAAGCATGAAAACTCACAGTTCTATCTGTATAACCTATTTTAACATGCATTACTTTAGCTACAACAGTTCCTTATTGGTAACATGTGGGTGGTAAAACAAGTGTGGGGGGGACCTCACCTTCTCTGCAATTTGGAAATTCACATGCTACAGGAAATAAGGTAATGTCAGTGTCCATTCCTCGACAAGTGTACAGCGGACCAAATGCCAAATAGTTTCGCATTCTAAAAATGTGCTTGGAGAAACGTTGATAGAATGTGCATTGTTTACTTAGAATTTCTCTGGAGGAATCAGTATAACTTCAGCTCATCAAAGAACCGACTACAGGCATGTTATTGAAGTGACGACGAAAAAGCATTTTAGCTAATGACATTACGTGTGTGTTACTGAGAGGAATTGGATTTTACTAATGTAATATCTGCATGAATGGTTTATTTGAACTTTGAGAGTAGAAGGTGTAGTTTGGCATAATTTTGGTCTCACGAGATTTGTAACATGAACAAAACATGTGCACTTTGGAAGTGAAAATGAATCAAATTAAAGAAATTCAAATTACATATTAATTTTGCTTAAGCAATTCAGTAAGCCAGTGTGTTTTCTACCAAAAAAAAAAGCAAGAAAGATATCACAGTAATATAAACAAAAGGTGAACATACAGTATGTATCTGAAAGAGAAAAAATGTCCTGATAATTCTTTGTCACTGGCCACTAAATGGATTTTAGTGAATAATTTGTCAGGAGAAAGAATGAATTGCATCTATCCTCAGACTTTTGAAACCCACTTACACTGACCTGGAGATGAAGACCTTGGGGGAAAGGTTGTGTGTGTATTTGTGTGTGTGTGTGTGTGTGTGTGTGTGGGGGGGGGGGGGGGGGGGGGGGTTCGACCTAGTGGAAAGATGTTCGACTGGTGTAGAATTGGTGTAGAGTGTAGAATTGCTGATTTGAGTCTGAGTTTTATAAAACTGAAGTTAAAATTTAAAACAAAAACATCAAGCGAACATGCTCGTTCTTTAATACATGCTTTTGCATTCTGAATACATTTTGTAGGACATCGATCAGCGACGACAATGAGTTGGGATAAGGTTCGTGTATGGCAGGAGGAGTAGCTTTCTGTGTTCTTGGAAAAGAAAAGTGTATTCTTGAAAGTGACCACAAGGGGACTTCGTGTTCCAGTTAGTACGACGCTCCTGTTGTTCCCGGGCTCTTCCTAATGTTCCGAGTTTGGCCGCCAGAGGTCGCGGTGGCGCAGATGGGAAGGAAGGAGGAGGGGCCCCGGATTCTCTCCTTCCCATTCCAAGCGAAGAGACACAACATGGCGGATTAGGAACGGTGGCCGACGCGCTCGGATACAGAAAAAAGGGAGATCGTGAGAGTACTGCGCATCGAGCAAACCAGGAGATAATTATCCGCGGTCGGGAACAGACGTTGGATATTTTGGTGACTTGAACAGTAGTGTGGCAAAAGGTTGTAATCTGTTGCCCGTCTCTAAATTGGCTGCCTCTGCCGGATCATTCCAATCACCCCAGACCCCCCCTCCCCAACCCACCCCGCACACTCTCGATTCCTGGGGTGTGGAGAGTGGAGACAGGGGTTGGGGAAGAGTGAGAGAGAAAAAAATAAGCACACTGTTATTAATAAAGGGGTTATTGAAGACTGCGCCTCGTGAAGCTGGAGCCGCGGTGAGTTAAATTTTGTATTGTTAAAACGATTCATACTTGTTTACTTTATTGTTCTGATTGACCCTTTTAAACGAACAAGCACGTTTTAGTTAGTAACACAGTCACTACAACTCCCACTGGCACGGATCCATTCTCGGAAGAGCCAGAATAGGGAGAGAATTTAGCCTTTATATAACGCATCCTCTCAGTTATTGTGGGAGCGAGAGCATTTATATTTGTAGCGACACGAACATTCGCAGAACTCGCTGGGAGGCAGGGAGGGTGGAAAAGATCGCGATGGGGCGATCCGAAAAGGGGGAGGAAGAGGAAGCGGGACCGACGACATACCTTTTATTTGAAGTCAACCGTATTGAACGCCAGAACGCGAATGTTTACCGCGAACGGGCGCGTTGAAACAATGCTGATGGGGAAACAATGGCGAGTCTAGCGCGTTCGAGTTGCTACCTGAGTTTGGGAACGGGGAGGGGGGGGTAGATACATTCAACGGCGCTTTGTTGCTACATGTTTCGGTGGGTGGGTGGGTGGGTGGGTGCCTGAGTGGGGGGAGGGAGGGAGGGAGATGTGTGGGACGACAGCCCAACCCGTTCACACACAGCCATGCTGCCTCAAATCACGGGGAAAAGCGAGTGGGGGAGAGCGAGAAAAGTGTTGCTTGTCGTTCTACTTTTCAACCACACGCGGAATACTGGCCTGAAAGGAAAGAAAAAAAGGGGGGGGGGGGGGAACAGTCAGCCAGCGTTTATGGGAGGGGGGTATTCCATCCTGTTATTACGTGGTAAATGTAACAACGCTAATGATGACGTAGGGCCCAGGGCACAACCTCCCTGCAACATCCACTGTTGGACCTCCAGGCCGTTTGAGCGCTAATTGGTCATAGTGTAGTTGAAATAGCGGCTGAAATAGCGGTCGCGGACGTTGAGTTACGGGTTCCCAGCACGTTGAATGTTATTGTTGTTGTGACCATGCTGGATTGGGTACGGCTGAAGTAACAACTGGAGGGTTAGTTTGCATGGAGCCAGGTTGTGTAGAAACTGACCCTGGGCCTGAAAACAGTGGCAGACACAGGATGGGTCACACTCGCTGGAGTGTGTGTGTGTACCTGTTGCTGTGTGCCTGTTTTCTGAGAAGTCCCCTTTTTTATGGGAGTTGCTGGACGTGTCTGGGCCTGCGGTTGGGCTTTAAGATGGGGTCAAGGTGGGAGAGCTCGCTTTGGGAGAAGGAGGGGGTCAGACGGGGAGGCAGAGGGAGAGCATTCCAGGCTGGCTGACCAGGTCCCCTCATGAGCCCCCTCAGTTTGATGCAATCAGGAGGAGAGGAAGGTTTCGGGCAGGCCTGGGACAAGCCTTTCAATTCAGTTCAGTTTATTTGTTTATATGTCTAGCACTTTTTTTCAGAGACATTGTCACAAAGAAACTTCTCTGTGGCCTGAACCCCCCAAAAGTGAGCTGTTTCACTTAGAAAAAGAAAAAGACAAGAGAAAAACAGTCAACCGGTGGAGAGTATGAACTCCCCAATGTGAGGGAGCCTCAGGAGGGACCCGGCTGTAGAGGAGGGGAGAAGCAGACCAGACAGCAGTGTCTGCTCCCCCCGGGGGGGCGAAAGGTTGGGGAGGGGTGCGAGGGATTGGGCCACAGGCCAGCGAGGATTTTGGGTAGAGGAAGGTTGAGACGAGGGGGAAACAGAGCATCCGTACGGAGGATCCTTGGGTGAGTGGTCACGGTGCCCTCTTGCACCCCCAATCTGGTCCTGCTGCTGCTGTCACCATGGGGCGTGGGGTGAGCGAAAAGCGGGGAGAATGGCACCGACACTCCCGCCTAATATCGTTATTTATGCCCCAGAAACCCCGGTTGTCTGTTAGCATCGCCTCTCCGCAGGGGGGTGGGGGGCTACTCCCCTAACCCTGGAGCAGCAGGTTTCTGCTGGGTTTAGTTTTTAACCTGAGAATGAGCGCCCAGCTCAGACCCTCACCACCAGGCACGGTTAGCTTTGCCACCTGCGTGCGTAACCGGCTGCTTCTGCTGCCGCTGCCACTGCTACTGCTTCTGCTGCTTTTGGTGGGGGGCGGCCTGTATCGTTGTGGTTAAGGTTAATGACTGGGACCCGCAAAGTCAGTGGTTCAATCCCCGGTATAGCCACAATAAGACCCGCACAGCCGTTGGGCCCTTGAGCAAGGCCCTTAGCCCTGCATTGCTCCAGGGGAGGATTGTCTCCTGCTTAGTCTAATCAACTGTATGTCGCTCTGGATAGGAGCGTCTGCCAAATGCCATTCATATAATGTAATGCTGCTGCTTCTGCTGCTTCTTTCATCAGTTAACTGCTGAGAAATGACTGCAGTGAGCTCCTGCAGCAGCCCAGTACTGAGGCTGCAGACCCCTGGGCCTGTGAGGATTCTAACGTCTGTGTCCACAAAATGAAACAAAATGGAGCATCTGGCTGCTCAGGGGTGCCGTCGTAGAGGCCCACCTGTGGCCGTTAGCTTACTGGCTCAGTTGCCTGCTAACTCCCAATACCGCATTACCTCCGTGTTCCTCCCAGGTCACCTGTGTCCCCTCCGTCTGTTTCTACCGTTTTCTCCCCTTCAGGTACTGCATTAGCTCACCTTTTACCTGTTTGCCGGGGGGGGGGGGGGATTCCCTAGCCTGTAGATTATTTGGGTTTTGGAGGGTGCTTATCTCTCTGCCTGAGGGGAACGTCGCAGTTTTAGGGGCTGGCGCTAAAGCCGGTGCAGGGGTGGAGCTTGGGAGTGTGAGGCGTGTGGACGGGTGTTACCTGCGTTTGGCTGGGACAGACCCAGGTGATTTTGTGTGACTCATTTATCCTGAAGGCCCCCTTTTTGGTGTCCCAAATTGGCAGATTTGGACCCCTCCCAACCTCAAACCCAGGTCCACAGGGAGGCCAGAAATAGCTTGATGATTTCATGAACTAATGAGGTTTTTAGAATGTGTCCGTTATTTCCGGTAATCTATTTTGAAAAGCCAGCAGCCGATTGGCCGAGCAGAGCAGAGTGGGGTGGGTGGGGGCTTCTTGGCTTTTCCTCCCTCCAGACAGTGCAAGCCGGATCTGCGTGTCTTTGTGCTTCGGAAACGCTTAACAGCATTCTGGGATGTTTTGTGTACCCAATACCATTCACAAATATTGGGTCAAAAACATATTTGAGTAATTTAGTGATTAAATGTAACAATGTTGTATGATTAGTTACCGGATTTATATATAGTACTTGATTTTTCTGTGATAAGCGTAATATTGACAAGAGACCATAATCTGAAGGTCCATCAACCAAATCATTGGCACTTCAGTGTGACGATGAAAGTAAAGATTAAATAAATAAATGTAAAGTTTATTTTTTTTTTTTAAGATATTTTTTAGGTCTTTTTCAGCTTTATTGAACAGTATATAGTATAGAGAGACAGGAAGAATGGGAGCGAGAGAGAGGGGAAGACATGCGACAAATGTCGGATGGTCGGATTCGAACCGCCGACGTCGCGGCTCGCAATGAGCATGCGGTCAGTGCTCTACAGGCTGCGCCACCGAGACACCTATAAATGTTAAGTTTTAACCAAACGCATTTAAGTGGCACGTTACTGTGTCCATTTTTTACCTGTGGTGGTTGATCACGTGACTGCCCCAGGAAAATGTGATTGCTCTGAGAACCCGCACAACCCCACAGCACCCAGAAGAAAAACAGGTTCGTTTGGGCAGATTGTTCCGGAAGCTTCTGAAGCAGAATGGCCTCTTCAGCCCACAAACTAATTATAACTTGCGTCTGGTCGCCAGCTCCGCCTGACGCACGATTGGACATAATTGCTGAAAGTAATCATCCTCTAATGGGGTTCAGCACAAAAGCTGTGCTCTGAAGTCTTATCACACTTCCTCAAGGTCAGAAAGCATGATGGGAGTTTATTTAGCTGATGTCACACACTGTACTGTACTCATCCTCAGCTGTATGCAGTGCTGCTGCAGTGTACGTGCTCACAGTTGATGTGGTTAAAGGGTTTTTGACATTTACTGTGTGCATAGACTGTTTAGCTCAGGTCTGATGCAGGTATGACGGTGGTGAAAGCTGTATGGAGCAGCCAGGAGATGAATTTGGCCTGAATTCCGTCCGGGGACCCGAGGAACATGATGTGCCATGTCAAAATTGACGGCATGACCCAATTAAACACACTGCAGTCCTTTCCCCTGTTCGCAGAATGGGCTATTCCTGCCATAGAAACACATTTACGAGAATGTTTTGCACATTAAAAGCCATTTAAAAAATGAAATAAAATAAAAATGCTTGAAAGAGCTGGATTGTGGCTGTTTTGAATGTTCGCAGAGTAATAGGTGATTTTTGCATTTCGGTTCTAGAACATTGGGGTAGGGACACTAAGTCCCAAAGGACTTTGGAGAGTGCTATAATTTCTGTCCTTTGTGCTCTGTCCTCCAGCACATAGGATTTGAAATGAAACGATGAGTATGATGTTAAAGACTGTCACCTGTAATTTGTTTGAAGGTATAATAAAGGTTCATATTGGGTCCTAGGTCTTCCCAGGGTGTGATCTCTTTTTGTGCTGGCTGGTAATTCCAGGCGCTGTCTAGGGATTCTGTATATATGTTCCGAGCGCGTTGTCGTGGTTGGAGACATTTCGGTCACTTAATGGAGGAGTGAGGAAGGCCCTGTCCTCACAATGGCATCGCATACAGTGTGAGCTGTCA